>NW_028318497.1:1930000-2150000 GCF_062004578.1 Staurois parvus | reverse complement strand
TGCAGAAAAACAAGCTGTAGTCCAAGCCCATCCTGTCTTGAAGTTGGAATTCCAGGCTTTTGCTAACTATGCTTACACCTTCTCCTAACCCCCTTCTAAATCCTATTCTAATTACCCTGTGAAAGGAAGAAGCTTAGGCTTACCTATTCTTAGGGTGCTGTGGCCCGATCATGTGATCAGCTTTCAGCATTGGCTTCAGGGGAGAGGATGGACATCTGACAGTGGATGCCCCATAGTAAGCCTAATGGTGATGTCTTGATCCAGGCATTTTAGCCATTGTCAGCTGTCCCTCCCCTCCCCTGAAGCCACCACTGGGAGCCGATAACAGGACTGGACCAGAGCTGTCGAACAACAGGTAAGTATAAGCAACTTCCTTTCACAGGGTAGTTAGAATAGATTTTAGAAGAGGGTGGGAGCAGGTGTAAACATAGTTATCAATAGCCTGGCATTTCACTTTAACTGCTTTCCCACTGCCCTATAGCAGAAATACTGCAACAGGGGGGCAGTATATATGATTTTGCATTTCATTGTGGGGGACGCGCACCACCCACGCCACCATTCGCGGCCTCAGCTATCAATCATCCAGTCCCGGCCGGTGATTACTCACTGGCACCTGGTGATCGCCAAGTATTAACGACGGGGGAGAGAACTGTATGTAAACAATACAGTTCTCTCCCCTGTCAGCTCCAGCGCACTGCATACAAAGCAGAGTGCTTACAGTGGAAAGCACACACAGAGCCTCATGTTGAAACACACACACAGCATACAGTTAACCCTTTAATCGCCCTTCAAGTTAACCCATTCCTGCCTAGTGTCAGTACAGCGTCAGTGCTTTTTATTAGCACTAATCATTGTATTAGTGTCACTGGGGATTTCAGTGATACCAAGTCAGTTCCCTACCCAGTGTCGGAATGCCCGCCACAGTCCCGCTATAAGTCGCTGATCGCCGCCATTACTAGAAAATTATTTTTTTTTAAATCCCAGTTTATTTACCTCCATTTGTAAACACTATAACTTTCACATAAACCAATTTAATTTACATGTATTGGGATTTTGTTTTTAGCACAGATGTAGCAGAATACATTTTGTCCTACATTTATGACAATATTTGATTTCAAAATTTTTTTTTTCTGGACGTGTTTAATAGCAAAAGGTCAAAAATATTGTTTGTTTTTTTCTCAATTGTCAGCCTTTATTTTTTTTTTTTTATAACGCAAAAAATAAAAAATGCACAGGCAATAAATACCACCGAAAGAAAGCTCCTATTCGTGGGGAAAAAAAGGATGTAAATATCATTTGGGTGCAGCATTTCATGACTGCGCAGTTGTCAGTCAAAGTAATGCAGTGCCGTAATGCAAAAAATGGCCTGGTCAGGAAGGGAGGTAAATCCTCTGGAGGGCAAGTTATTAAACCTACTGCAGCTTCAGACACACATTCACAGGGAAATGAGATGGAGCACTCATACATGTAAAATAAGCCAACAGTCCCAGCCATCACCAATTTAGGAAATCTGCCAGCAGGGGTTTACATAATCCCAGATAAAAGATACATTGAGTGGGCTTTTGTCATTTATTAAATTTTAAAATAATTAAAGTGTATAAAGAGAAAATATATGAATTTTAGTTTCCTGGATTGATTGATTTTTATTTGTTGAAAAAAGAGCAGCAAACCATAGTAGCCTATCAGAAATTTGCCTGTCTATCCCCAGTTTGATATCTTATATTTAGTTGCTGCAGAAGTCTGGTCTTTTGTTCATGGTAAATAAAATACATTTGTGATAATCCATCATAGCAGCCAAGTCTACTCCCAAATATCTATAAGTTGTTTTAATTTTGTTCTGTTTTATATAAAAAATAATTCTAAAGCTGAACTCCCGGCAAATGGATGAATACACAGTTGGGAAAATTTTTATGTAGATATATATACACATATACATACACACAGTGCTAAGCATAAATGAGTACACCCTTTTTGAAAAGTAAGATTTTAATCAATATCTCAATGAACACAAAAACAATTTCCAAAATGTTGACAAAACGGAGTTTTGCTTAGCTCATTACATCAAAGTAAGGTAAATAATATAACTTAGTTTACAGAATCTTCAGGTTTACTCAAATTAGTTTATGCAAAAATGAATACTCCCCACAACAAAAACTACTCCATCTAGTATTTTGTATGACCTCCATGATTTGTAAGGACAGCACCAAGTCTTCTAGGCATGGAATGAACAGATTGGCAACATATTACAACATCTATTTTTTTCCATTCTTCAAGAATGACCTATGATAGAGCCTGGATGCTGTATGGAGAGTGATGCTCAACTTGTCTCTTCAGAATTCCCCATAGGTGTTTGATTGGGTTCAGATCAGGAGACATACTTGTCCACTGAAACACTGTTCTTCAGAAATGCAACAGTGGCCTTAGATTTGTGTTTTGGAAAAGTGTACGCTGACCAGAGGCACAGAGTGATGGTAGCATCTTCTCTTTCAATATAGAGCATCTGTGAATTCCTGATCCCATCAATGAAATGTAGCTCCCCGACACCAGCAGCACTCATGCAGCCGCACAGAAGGACACTGCCACCACCATGTTTCACTGTAGGCAACATGCATTTTTCTTTGTACTCCTCACTTTGCAACACCATACAGGTTTGAAGCTTCCAAAACATTTATCGTGGTCTCATCACTCCAGAGTACAGAGTACCAATAGTCTTCTTCTTTTTCAGCATGGGCCCTGGCAAAATCTAGGCAGGCTTTTTTGTGCATGGGCTTTGAGAGGCTTCCTTCATGGATGACACCCATGCATGCCATTCCTCTGCAGTGTATGCCGTATTGTGTCAAACCACAAAACAATCACTACAGTTTGGCTTTCTACTTTTTTAGCTAACTGCAGTGAACTTGCATGGCGATTTTCTTCAACTCTTCTCATCAGAAGACACTCCTTTTGAGGCATTAACTTCCATGGACAGCCTGGATGTCTTGTGACATGGTTGTAGTTCCATCTTTGTTAAATTTTTGCATGGCTTTTGCTACAGTATTCTGACTGATGAATAAATGATCTTCTTGTATCCTTCACCTCTCTTATGTAAAAAAACATTTTCTTTCTCAGACCTTTCTCTTCCATGTGGTGCCTTTGTTGACAGCATGACATGGGAAGGAGTTTTGTTTAAGTAACACCCTTTTATAATCAACTGTCTGCTGGACACCTGTTTAATGAATAATTACACTCACCTGTATTTGAATTCATGTTAATTAGAATATTGTCTAAAATTTAGCTTAGACTTTCATTGGGATGTATTCATTTTTGCAACATGGTGAATGCTTTTGTTAGGAAAAATACTTTTTTGTGTGTGCAAATTAACAAATCTTGCTTACAATCATTATAGTGTCTCAAAATGTTGATTCTGAAAGTAAAGTAAAGGTTTTCTGACCAATCGTTTGGGATGTACTCATGTATGTTGAGCACTGTTTGTGTATGTATGTATGTATATGTGTGTGTGTGTGTGTGTATGTGTGTGTATATATATATATATATATATATATATATATATTTTGTGACAGGCAGATAAAATCACCTGGTTGCATCCAGGATACATTTGTCCGAGATTCAGGCTCTATGTGGATTTGTTCCACTAGGGGAAAGTGCTGAGTCCTTCAACAGTGAGGTAATGAGCCCAGCTGAAGGTAGTGGGCTCATTAGGGCCTCTATAAAACTTTCCAGCCTGCTTAGGGAGTTGCTCAAGCCTGGAACCAGTTTTGTGCTTGTGTAGACTGGGGAGCATCATACCTGTCTATGCGGTGAGACAAACGCCTGTGTGGCTAGCCCCCAAATTGATAGGGACTGGGTGTAGCACAAGGCTGCACCTAGTTGATAGCAAAGGAAGCTTTTTGTTGTATAGTAATGCAGGCCTTAGACGGGTCGTTTATTGGCCGAATTTTCGGCCGATAAATGAAAAATCGGTTGTTGCTGGCAGCATAATCGATAACCGTAAATGAGAAGATCCGTGAAAAACGGCCGACGGTATTGCCCCACTAACCAGTTGAATATAGGCCGATTTTTCGTGCGGATGAAAATTCGGCCGATAAACGACCCATCTATGGCCGGCATAAGTGGCCAAGTTGGCAAGGACTTATTTTTCATGTTTCTTTTTGTTTTGATGTTTTTTCTTATGTAAACAGTGTAAATAAACTGCACCTTTTTGTTTTTCCACCAACACTGCTGTTTTGCTGTGCCTGTTTTGTGTTGTTAACTCATCCAGGGGGTCACACACACCCTCTGCCGAGCAAACCCCGTTACACTATATATATATATATATATATATATATATATTCTGATCTGGCAAAGGACTTTTATTTTTAATGATCTAGTTCCTGGGATTTACACAGTCCTGAAACATAGTACAACCATAGCCTGGTGACCGGACTTTAGCTTCCTAAGTTTCCCCAGGTCCATAGTGCAGGTACGTGGTTACATTTTTTAAATATCCTCAGAATCTTGTGAGTCCCAAAACCCAGTATTTTCTGTAAGGCAAAATATCAATCTCAACTTCCGTGGATGAGCTCTGGACCATAATTTCCCACCTTTTGACTTTGACTTTTTTTTTTCTTGTTGACAGGGACAAACTCACGGATTGGTAGGAAGGAATGGGAGAGGAAGGAGGCAGGCAAGAGTACAATTACAAAATTTGGTCAAGATTTCCTTTTATAGATTATTACAAGTTTTGGGAGTCTTTTGCTTATATTCTAAAAGTTGGATTTACACTAAACTCTTTTTACAGTAAGGTAAGGACAACATACCCAGGCAGAGCATATTTGGCTGTGGAATTTATTTTTTATCTAAACAATTAGCTTGGCTTACATACAATGGCAGAATTTTAGTTAACGATAAACATTTTTTTCAGGTACGTTTGGTAGATACAAATGCTTTTTTAAAATGGTTATAAACTTACTTTGACCAAATAGATATTGACTAGAACATTGTTCTGCATTCTCTGTTCTTTTTGATGCAAAACTGTCCTGCAAAGCTGCCTAATTTCTAACAAACTCCCACCAAGAATTAAGAGACTGCAGATGATACTGCAATGTAAAATTGTCCAGCAGCACATTTTCAGGAGAACATGTTCTGTTGAAAAACAACAGACTTACTGGCTCAGTCACCGGATGAAAATAAAAGAAAGAAAACCTAAAAAAGATAACTAATGCAACTGTCGCATCTAAGAATTGGCACGCTGCAGTATAATAAATATTTGCTTTTGGGTTTATTATTGTTTTAAATTCAGATGTAACATGGTTCAAATTGTAGCATTGTCCTTTAATGAGAAAGGATAGGTAAAGAGCACAAGCTAAGGTTTTATTACAAAAATAAAGTTACTTCAGAGAAAACCGCAATGTAAAATTAGGCAGCAACAGAACAGTTTTAAGAGATTATTGGCCTAACTGGTGTGTGACTAATTTTTATTTTATCCATGAAAATTGGGGTGGGGGTAGTGGTGGACAGGAGTGTTATACGATGGGAGGTGGTTTAGGTGCATACTGTTCTTGGATTTTCTATATGATGCATTGGCTTGCTGTGAACAAAAGGCAGCTCCAAGAACAAATGGTCAGTAAGGCGTGAATATTCCTCAAAAGATATTGCACCCCCCCAAATAAAAACCCTGAAACAAAAGCCCATTTAATTATTATTATTTTTTTTTTTTTTTGTTAGGGGGAGCCTTTAAAATAGATTTCTCTGGACGGGACAGCTGTTAAACATGACCACATGAAAAGGAGTCAATTGCCTAAACCGCTAGTAGCCAGAACTGAACCTAATCTTTCCTTATCATTTTCCTATAGTACCTTCCAATACACTGATAACACTGTTCAACAAATTTTTATTTTTTGCCAGTTTTGGAAACAAAAGGATCCATTTCTTAATGAATTTCACATTCTGAGTTCAAATATAACAATGAAATTTGTCAATTGGCTCTAGTTTTTCTGTAAACGGAAAGTTTTCTACTATAGGCGTAATGACTACATAATGCACAATAATTATATAGATAGATGTCTTTCCACAAATATAAAGCAAGTGATATTGACTACATAACAAAGCCTAAATGGCATAATATATTACATAGGATTACCAAGAAAAATTATAGCCATAAGCTAAGTTGAATCATTTTAATACTTAGGATTCTCACTAGTTTTGTCTTCGGTTTGTGTCGGTTTTGCTTCTCTTGGCTTTTCTCTTGTATTCGAGGAAAGGGCTATCTCTTACAACTGTCCAGCAATAGTCAGCAAGCATTGATGGGCTCCATTTACCTTGATATCTTCTTTCCATAGCTGCAATGTCTTGATGGAAGTGCTCTCCGTGTTCATCACTCACTGCTCCACAGTTTGGTGGGAAAAAAATCCAGATTCGAATGTAGCAAATGAATTTTTAGAGACATGTTGCAACCCAGATTTCTGTAAGTCTGGATGAGTTTTTCTACCACTTTCTTGTAGTCTGGTGTTTTATTGTTTCCAAGAAAATTTGATGTCACTGATACAAATGCTGTCCAGGCAGCCTTTTCCTTTCCATACAACAGAGAAAGAAACTCATCATCATGAATAAGTTTACGAATCTGTGGCCCAACAAAGACTCCTTCATTTATTTTTGCAGCACTAAGTGCTGGAAATTTGCTAATCAGGTACTTGAAACCTGCTTTATTCTTGTCCATTGCCTTAACAAAGTTTTTCATTAATCCCAACTTGATGTGTAATGGAGGTAATAAGATCTTATTGCTGTCTACAAGTGCTGGATAGTTAACATTTTTTTCTCCAGGCTGCAATGACTGGCGTAATGGCCATTCTCTTTTGGCATAGTGCATTTCTCTCGCACGACTGTCCCACTCACAGAGGAAGCAGCAGTACTTAGTATATCCACCTTGAAGTCCAAGTAGGATAGCAATCTCCTTCAGGTCACCACAAATCGACCATTGATGTTCATCATAGTTGATGCACCTTAAAAGCTCTTTCAAGTTTTCATACGTTTCTTTCATTGAAACTGCGTAAGCAACTGGAACTGACGGCAGCTGATTGCCATTATGGAACAAAACAGCTTTAAGACTCGCCTTTGAAGCATCAATGAACAGCCTCCACTCATCGGGATCATAGCATACGCCGATGGCTGAGATTAAACCATGAACATTGTTACATAGAGCAATATCACCTTCCTGGACGAAGAATGGGATCAGATCTTTCTGACGATGGCGGTAGAAAGACGTACGAACATCACTTGCTAGGAGATTCCACTGTTGTAGTCTTGACCCCAAAAGCTCTGCCTTGTTCTTCGGAAGATCCAGGTCTCTGATAAGATCGCTCAATTCCACTTGTGTAATGAGGTGTGGTTCAGTGGGTGTGGATGGAAGAAAGTCTGGGTCATGTGAGGTTGACGGTTGATGACTACACGCTTCAGGTTCTTCCTCACTTGACTCAACCACGAAGGATTCTGGTGCTTTAGGAATTGGTAGCCCCTCTCCATGAGGAACTGGACGTATTGCCGATGGAATATTTGGATAGTGCACAGATAACTTTTTCTTCTTATTTAGCCCTTTTGTTGGAGGCACCATACAAAAGTAACAATTACTAACATGATCTGTTGGCTCTCTCCAAATCATTGGCACAGCGAAAGGCATAGATGCCTTTTTTCCATTCAACCATTGCTCCAGTGCCGTCCCACAAGAATTGCAGCATATATGTGGTGCCCAGCTCTTGTCCTGGTCTCCTGTCTTGCAGCCAAAATACAAGTTGTAGGCTTTCTTAATCATTCCTGTTATCCTCCTTTTTTGTGAGATAAGTTATTTCACCGCAGATATAGCAGAAATTATCTGCTTTATTCACACAAGTTCGAGGCATTACTGAGTAGCCTATATAAGCATAAAACGAAATGTAAAGACGCTGTCGAACTACAATCAGCTACAGATACTGCAGCTTTTATGCAGTGAAGTGATGCAATTAAAGGCTAATATTGCATCATCTCAGTATACATGCAATTTTCTATTGGTCACCAGTATCAATTGCGCAATATGCAGCTGAAGTTGCATCATAATTTTGAATGGCTTACGTCATTAGATGGGTGAATATATCATGGAAACTAGAGCCAATCAACATTTTTTAGGGTCATTTTCGTTTTCAGCACCCCAAAATTATGTAAGATTAGCTAATTTTATGCCCAAAACTTTTTACCTGTTGAACAGTGTAATGCACTGTGGCTGTTCTGTGTCCCCTTTTTATAGTGAGGGAGCTGGCTTAACTAAAAGTCCCCTTTATGTCCCTTCAAAGTGTGCTGGCCATAGTTCAAATACCACACAGTGCATTACAGTTAAAAAAAAAATTCTAGGCAAATCTGTGAAAAATTTCCCTAGGACCGTGAATCATAAACCCGCAGGATTAATCTTGAACCTATGGTAGCCACAAACCTGAACCAGTCTCATGGTTTTTGCGTGTCCACACAAGGAAGGCCTTTTACAGGTAAAAAGAATGCATAAAATATTTTTGCGTAAGGTCATATGTGCGCTTAAGATGAATGATCTGATGACAAGGTCTCTTTAAAGCTTGTTTGGCTTTATTAAACCTGGATATTCTGGCTAGAGGGAAATGGACCTCAGCTCGAAAAAACAGATAATGAGGTACAATGGAATGATAGATCTTTTACCTTCATGTGGCTTTCTTCCTATTGACAGGGACAAACTCACTGGCCAATAAGAAAGCTGCGATTCATATTAAAGGAAGGGGTCTGGTAAGAGAATGACGATAGAAGTTGGTTTGCGTCATAGATTAATCCAGGTTTTGAGAGTTATATGGAGCTCATTCTGAAGATAATTCAAGAATGCAAGCAGGTACTTGAACTAGGCCTGGAGCCTAGAACCCACAGGTTCACTTTAAAGCCTTACTAAACCCACAATAATAAAACATTGTGTAAGAAGGCTATTTGATCCTGTGTTCTCTGATCTTCCCCTTCTCTATTGTCCCCAATCCATCTTCAGATAGTACAGAGTTCTAGGAATCACTCTGCACATGCTCTGTTTAGTGTGTATTGCTAGAGAGTTTTTTTTTTCTTTTGAAAGGGTGCCTGTGATCCAAACAGGGCCAATCAGCACTGTCTAGACAGAGGGTCAGGGGTATGTAGCCTCTTATAACAGTCAGAGCTTTAACATCTTGCCTATAGCGGATTGACGGCTGGGCGGGACACTCTTCTTTGTGACTGGGCGTCCTATGAAGCCCTGTCAAAATGAGCCACTCATGCGGCTGCGCATTCGCGCGATCTGTCATGGCTGTGTCCACGGGACACAGCCAATGACATATCACTACACTGGCTCATTGCCAGTGTCATGTGACTGCTGTGACCAATCACAGCAGATCATCACATGTCAATTGTATACAATGGATGGATTCCTGTCATGCCATCCATTGTATACAATTATATTGTTAGCTGTGACTGGTCAAAGCAGTCACATGATACAGACAGGGCCAATCACAGCCCATCTGTATCATGTGATCAGCTTTGCCCAATCAGAGCTACTCACAACAAAAGACTGAATTAATCAGTTTCATTCAGTATCAAACGAAATAATAAATATCAATGAAATACATTGGTATTAGCAATCATAATGTGTTAAAAAAAAAAAACCTCACTTTCCCAAAGTAGTTCAATGTTACTATGGTAACATTGTATTGCTTTGGTCACAGTGTGTTCAACAAAAAATTGTAAAAAAAGGAAAAATAATGTAATAAAAAATAGAAAAATTGGAAAAAAATAAAAAATTTAATTATTTTAAATTTTCTTTACATACTGTCATCAGTCAGTGTCCCTGATCACTGCCACACCACACCAAAAATTTTGATTTTTTTTTTTTTAATTCATTTTCCCAAAAATTGTAACACAAAATTGCAACCTCCAAAAAACTCACCATACCTCTTACTAAATACCATGAGCTGTCTATTTTCTAAAAATGGGTGATTTGGGGGGTATTTGTGCTATGCTGGCATTTCCGGGCCTCAAGAAATGAGATGGGCCATCAGTACATCAGGATTGATCAATTGTCAGATATATATACCGTGGTTTGTGGACTTTATAACTTTCCTACAAACTAAATAATATACATTAATTTGGGGAATTTTCACCAATGAAATGTAGCAGGATTAATTTTGACCTAAATTTTTGAAGAAATGTTATTTGCAAAATTTTATAACCGAAACAAAGAAAAATGTTTTTCTTTTTTTTTTTTTTTTTTTAAGTTCCAGGGTTTTATGTTTTATTTAACAAAAAGTAAAAAACTGGTGATTAAATACCACCAAAAGAAAGCTCTGCTTGTGTGAAAACAAATGATAAAAATTTCATATGGGTACAGTGCTGCAAGATCGCGCAATTGTCTTTCAGAGTGCCACAGCGCTGAAAGCTGAAAATTGGCCTGGGCAGGAAGGGGGTAAAAGTGCCCTGTATTGAAGTGGTTAACCAGTGCTCAACCAGACACTGATAGAATTCACAAGACTGCTACATACTGCTAATGAGAAAAGGTATTTAGTAGTTTATATTTACTAAAATAATTGCATTTCCATGTTGTGTGTACTGTGTAACACCAGATATGGTGAATGCAGGGTCATGGATTTAGTAACACTAACTGAATAGCTCAAAATGTGTCACTTTTGTGTCCACGTTATAAGTGGAATTTATTCTAAACTGTTGGTGCAGAATGTTCTCAGACTTTGTCAACCCACACCTTATTGAATTTTCTAATTATTTTTATGCATAACACTATTAAACAAGCAGTCTGGTGAATGATGTTTAGTTCTATATTGTCAGCATAATGTCAATTCAATTAAAATACAGGCCAAACAGTTCTTTCTAGTACTATTTATTAAATCCCCATGTCTCTAGCAGCCATACATAAAATTGCTGAAGCATTAAAAAAAAAAAAAAAGATGTTAACTGTGGCTTTTTTTCCTCCTCAGCATGTCATAGCTGTCAGCAGTGGTGGTAAACACACACAGCATGACTTCCAGTGGTTTTAGGGCAGTCAAGGAATTCTTATACTTGGTTTTGGAAATCAACTAATTAGCATATTAACATCAAAAACTGAAACAATAATGTTTATAGGTTAAATCTTAACAGCTTTGCCACTAGTAAAGAAGATTTTGAATATAACCTTTTTCTTTTATTTCTAACAGCCATGGTCATACATAGACCACAACTAGTGGTTGACAGTAAACCTGGCAATTTTGCTTGCATTTTACTTTGTCATAAAAAGCGATGTTCCTGCACTGCTTAGGCAGAGAAAGAGACTATTATGTTGAGCCAAAACATATGTAGGCGTCCAAGGAAAAAAAACATCTAAAGCCTTATAGTGGAAATTACTTTGGTATTGAGGGCACAAGGACCCTACCCCTGGCCTTTAATGGGTTAAACCTTTAGAATTATGCTAAGGTTTGGAGTAAATTGTGCAAAATAAGATCAGGCTTTTTTTTTTTTTTTTTTAAAGATGTAAACTACAGTCATGATAAAAAGTAGTGATGCCCACCAAATTTTCGTCAAAGATTCCCTACAGTATTTGCTGTGAAATAAGTAAATGGCAACTTGTTTTTCAAAGAATGCCAATTTATTTTAAAATACATAAATTATATCAACCATACTGTACTACACAGAGAAAGCACTTTGCTTTATGACATAAAATATTTAACATATTCTAGTAAATAAAACAAATTAAGTTTTTTAGAGTTTAATGATTTTCCAATCAGACTATTTAATTTAATTAGCATCATATGTGCCTTAAATATCATAATCAATCACTTTGAATGGAGAAAAACTTACTTTTTGTCTCTTTGGGAGGAATTAATAAAAATAATAATGTTATCAAGAAATTTAGGGAGACACCATCTCCAATTCAAAATATTGCAGGTAAAACACAGAATAATCAAGTACTTTAAATGGTTACTTGGCTTGTTTCATTTTCATAAATCCTTTTTTTTTTGCTTGCTATGTGCCTTTAAATTTGTTAGAAAAATTGACTTCAGGGATAGTAAGTTGCCTAGAACAGTTCCCTCCCTCTTTCTGCTTAATAGACCTTACCTCTTCTGGGAGTGTCTAATTACTTTCTGTACTGGCCAAGCTAATTCATTCCTTCCCTCAGCCCTCTAGATAATTTTTTTCTGTAACTGGGGAAGAGCAAAAGTGAATACCATAGAGTATCACTTAAGTGACTGCTTTGATGTCTGCCAAGATGGGGGGGGCAGTAGCAGTTTCAGCGCTTTTGGATGTCCCCACAAAAAAAACAAAAAGAGGCTCTTATAGACAGATAACATGTACGTATACATTAAAATGCAAATGTATTCCTACAGGGAGATTCTTGTTAACTTAATGGTCTGGTGACAGGGTCTCTTTAATGTCCGTGTTACTGCAGTAAACCACCCTGGAAGCTCTGGCAATAGGAAAATGGACCCCAGATTGAATAAAGGATAATCTGAATGATAGAGGGAGAACCGAGGAAAACATTAACCAGATCCTGGCTGACCTCCAAGATCAAGTTACTTCAATATTAAGCCTGATTGAAAGTAACCTTCATCATCGAAGACCCAGGAAGACCCCATTTCTGAAAGACATACATAAGAAAGACAGAATGAAGTTTGCTATAATGCATGCTGTTGAGCTACAACCCTACTGTAAGAATGTCCTTTAGACAAAACAAATACAAACCATTTTGGATTGTCACAGCAGCTCTGTGTTCACAGAAAAGAAACAATGCTTTTAACCACTTGCACTGTGGGCGGTACGTACAGGCAAAGTGGCATACCCATATGTCATTTTGCCTGTACAGAGACAGGGTGGTGCTATGCTTCTGCTGAGGTGGACACACGGAATTTGGATCCCAGTACTCGGGGCTCCGGTGATTTATGTGATTGCTATGCGATCTCATGATCATAATGTCAACAAAGCTGTTATGAATCAATTTGATTCATAACAGCTTTGCTTCTTTTACTAGTAAGCTGTGATTGGCCCACAGCTATCATATGGTAATGGGCCAATCACAGCACCCTGTACCATGTGATTAGCTGTAGCCAATCACAGATCACTAGTATTCACAGCTGTCATGAGATCTAAAAAAGTATGATTCAGCTGTTAACTATAACTTTGTGTCCATATCTTGAAAGTATCACTGAGTACTTCTAGGTAGTGAAACTTCATGAATAGTTCTTCAAACACCATCACAAGGTTGGAAACATACTCAGTCTCTGCATATACATATTAGCTCATAAAATTATGTTAATATCAGGGTTTTTTGGTGATATAATTGATCAAATATGGTTATGTTCATCTCCAGGATTCCCCACTTCTTTGTTCACATCTTGCTGCATAGGCTGGGAGCTGTTGTCTGTGATGAGTGAGCAATGGGATCAGATGTGTCCTTGGGTTTTTCTTGCAGTGGGTTAGCCTGTGTTGTTCATGAATGACAAGGATTGGCATCACTGAATTATGTGAATTACAATATATTTACATTGTGGGGCTTTTTGTAATGAATGACTTAGCAAAAAATATCAGTGTGTTTAGTTTTGTGAAAGAGTGGGGGTTCTATGTACCTCTTACTCTGTCCAATAATGCACCACTTTGCTGACAAAATCATTGCAATTACAAATGTTTAAGCATCATGTTTATTTCTTTTGCTTGTATTAGTATGCCATAAAAAAGTGGAGAAACAAAAAGCCAAATCTGACACATTCCATGCAAAACCCCAAAAATGGACTTGACAAAATTATTGGCACCTTCTCAAAATTGTAAGAAATAATTGCATTCCAAGTTTGTGATGCTCCTGTAATTTGTAATTAAACTCACCTGTATCAATTAACAGATCTTAGGCTGGCCATACATTATACAATTATCTTCCAATTTTCTGCCCAATTTCCTTTAGATTTACCTTCAACTGTGTAGTGCAAGGGCCTGCCTAATTGGATACAACTGAAAGTGTTGTTTATGTTTGTCCTATTATATGGTATTTGGTAAATCTAAACCAAAAATCTCCAGATAATTGTATAATGTATGGCCATCCTTCATGTTCCTGTGTCCACTGCAACATTGTCAAGAAGGTTACAGCCCATGGCACTGTAGTTAATCTCCCTGGATGTGGACGAAAGAGAAAAACTTGATCAAAGATTGCAATGAAGGATTGATTGAATGGTGGATAAAGAACCTTGATCAACTTCAGACACAGGGTACAACTGTGTCAGCTTGCGCTATATGTCACAATCTGAATGAAAAGGGACGCTATGGTAGTAGACCCAGGAGGACCCCACTTCTGACACAGGAACATAAAAAAGCCAGATTGAAGTTTGCCAAAGCTTGAGGTAGCCAAAATCCTTTTTGGAGAATGTGCTGTGGACAGACAAAACAAAATTGCAGCTTTTTGGTAAAGCCCATCATTCTACTGTTTTTAGAAAATTAAATGAGACCTTTTAAAGAAAATAATCCAGTCCTTACAGTCAAACATGGTGGAGGTTCACTGATGTTTTGGGGTTGCTTTGCTACTTTGGGCACTGGATGTCTTGACTGTGTGCGTGGCATTATAAAGTCTGAAGACTACCAAAGAATTCTGGGGTGCAATGTAGGGCCCAGTGTCAGAAAGATGGGTCTCCGTCAGAGGTCATGGGTCTTACAGCAGGGCACTGACCTGAAGCACACGTCAAAAAGCACCGAGAAATTTAGGACAAAGCACTGGAGAGTACTGGACTGGCCAGCAGTGAGTCCAGATCTCAATCCCATTGAGTATCTGTGGAGAGATCTCAAAATAGCTGTTAGGAAAAGGAACCCTTCCAATCAGAGACCTGGAGCAGTTGGTGAAAGAAGAGTAGTCCAAAATTCCAGTAGAGAGATGTAAGAAACTCATTGTAAGTTACAGGAAGTGATTGTTTTCAGTAATTTTTTTCGAAGCGGTGTGCTACCAAATATTAAACTGAGGGTGCCAATCATTTTGTCCAGTCCATTTTTGAGGTTTTGCATGGAATGTGTCAGATTTGGCATTTTGTTTCTCCACTTTTTTGTGTCATTCCAATACAAATAAAAGAAATAAACATGAGAATGCCTAAACATTTGTAATAGCAACAATTTTCTGGGTGAAGTGGTGCATTTTCTGACAAATGCAGGAGTCCCAATATTTTTGGCCATGATTTTATAGACATGAGATGGCAACCACTCTTCCTGTTTCTTTTCCTACCATATCAGCAACATTCTCACATCTGTTAGAGGTTTATGACACCACCAACTCTTTTAACTGATTGAGCAGACAAATTTGCTCCAATTGATATTGTTCCCTCCAGGCATACGTGGTGGCAGCAGAGCCTACTAGTGTTTTATTTTTGGTGGTCTAATTATGCCAGTATGGCTGGCCAGTCTGTGGACACCAAAAAATGCTGAATATGTAATGAAAAAAGGAATAGGGTTGTGACATATGTCTAATAGAAGTCTTATATTTTATGCCTTAAGAAATAATATGGTTGTGTATTGTCAGTGCTTAAAAATACAATATATACTGATTGCTGTACTTAATATAAAAACCTCCGTGTAGATTCTTTTGAAGGACGCCGGATAAAAGGAGGTCTGTAGAATTGCTGTATGATGAACCAGGGTCAGATCTATATGTGGATGAAATCCCTTTTTAACACATCTCAGGATATCTGCTACCCATCCAACATTTGTTTGCCATGAACGTTTATTTATATGCATGTCAGTATGAGGCTCTATAATATCTTTTTAAAAGCTCCTGCTATATTGTCAGCAGAAATATGTAGTTTATGACTCTGTGCCTGGTCTAAATTGAAGAGGATGAACTAAAGATTTACTCACAACCACGAAAGGATTTTAAAGATGAGATCGGCTGAGCCTGAACAGCAAAAACCTTGGGGTAGATCCCTAGTAGCACATCCAGTGCATTCCTTCACTGGGCTACTCACCGACTGAAGTTGACCGGTGGTTTGACAGCAATTATTGGCAAGATTCTTCAAATTAACAAATGACACGACAATAAACAGAAGTACTGTCTGCAGAAAGAAAAAGGGAAACTTGTTTATCTTGTCAGGTGGTTTTGATTAGTTGTGATGCTGTTCTTTATTAAGTTACTTTAAATCATTGTGTCCCAGCAGGACATAAATTATGAAGATTGCTACAGTATGTTTCATCCAATGTAGAAACAACAAATTGGAATATTTTTTTACAGGCATATCACAGCATTTTGGCAGAGATCTGTGCCGCATTAAATTTAACATGAGCTGTGGTTCATCTGCTATTCCTTAATACACATGCTGTTATTTGCATACAGCCGGCTGTAAATTCAGAACAGTTTGGCTGCAATTCTGTTTGTTTGAATGAAAGGAAAAAATCACGCAGAAGAAATATAAGCTGGAGGAATTGTCCGACTGACAAGCCATGATCTGTTTTGTTGAGCTTCAAAGCTGTTCTGTGATCATTGGCTATGTGTACATGTTATACCAAGTCTTGATGATCTGTGGCCCACCAACTGTGGAGGAAATACAGGTACAGTACTAAAGAGACTGAGAAGCCATGCTGATACTGGTAGTTTCATTACAGCTGATGGACCAAAAGCCACCAGTGCTAAAACTCATGCAAACTTACTAATTATTTCCAGGTAGAGAAACACCTGGAATTTTTAATGAGCAGATGGCCAAAGGTTTGTTGACACCTGGCCATCACAACCACTGTTTTGCCAAATGTATGTGGATACCACACCAAATTGACTTTAAAGGGTTAGTTCACCTTTACCAAACAAGCCTAGGCATGTAAGGAGAATCTGTAGATTAAAAAAAACTGTAATAATAATGCCCTTGCTATTGGTGTAGGCCATTTCCATACCTCATGAAGCTTGACTGGAGAACTTGTAGGATATTGCAAAGAGATGCCTAGCTGCTACTGCTCACCTTCACTGTCACAGTGTGAGTGAGCTCTCAAGCACTAAGCTCAGAGCTATTGCATCAAGGGAAAGAAAGTGTAAGTGAGAATTGAATCTGAGAAAGCTTTCCTGTGATGGTGAAGGTGAACCGTAACAGCTAGGCATGTCTTAGCAGTGTCCTTGGCAATGTCCTTGGAGTTTTCCAGTAAGGATTCATGAAAAGACCTACATCTGTAGCAAGGGCATTATTCAGTTTGGGTCAAAGCTGCACAGCATATTTTTTATCTGCAGACATCCATTTATGGGCATAGGCAGTTTTTTGGTAAAGGTGAACTTTGCCTTTAAGTGATTTCAGTGGAGGGTACCATTAATGCTACAGCATCCATCCATGCATCTCCGTGTGAAAAAGTTTTAGGAGGGCTTTTTTCTATTCCAGCATGACTATGACTCTGAGATCTCACCCAGTTGTGGTTCTGTTTGGTTAGCAGTCCAGTATCTCCATTCAGCCAGCAGTCCAGTCTCTTTTTCTCACCCCATCTTGTTTAAGACTGTCCTCTCCCTTCATCTCAACAGCCTGCAGACCCTCATCTCATTGCTTTGTTGCAGCAACCAATCATTGCCCTTCCAGGATCAATCCAAACCCCACCAAGATGGCTGCTCCCTGCACTGGAGACATTCCATAGACGAGCATTGCAAAGTGGTCTCCTTATTGATGGTTGCTAAACTTCTGCATTGATGAATATTCAGTTTACCCTGTCCACACTGCAGATGGATAAAATGGCAGCAAAAAAAGGAAGAAATTCTACAGCAGTTATCAGCTATAGTCCAGGATACATGTATCATCTGCTTAGAAGGGTAATAAAAGTTGAGTGTGTCTTTACGTACTGATAAGAACACCCCTGCTTTATAGTTGAACTCCAGCCTTACCTTCTGTTTGCACAGCTGTACAGGCTCCTCTTCTGTACTGAAACTGCTTACTTTGATTTCATTGCATACTGCAGACCTCTCAGTGAGCATAAAAAGCTGCAGCAGGTCAGGTAGAGCCTGCCTCATCCAGTATCAAATAGCCATTTCCTCCTTAGCCTAACTGGTCTTCCCCTTTCATTTGTTTGATTATATTTTTGAATTATGGAGGTTCATCATCTCAAGTGGGATTTACCTAGGGTAATCTGCATTCAATTGCAGCCTGCCTAGAATGTCCACTCATCAAGGCATTTTGATATTGGCATAACTCCTACCAAGAGCCAGCCCACTGCTTACATCAGTAGTGAGGGCTGCTGAGAATAGTACTGAGGTGGGAGCTATAATGTTTGCAGGACGTACAGCACCCTACTGCCCCCCTCCCCCCCCACTAGCCAGGATCTGCCTGCATTGCATAGAGAAGCACAGGGACACAGAGATGGCACCACTGTGTCCAAATTAAGGTATGTAATGAAAATGGAATGTTCTATTTAGAATTTTGTTAGCATGTCAATAAGGAGGGCAAGGAAGGAAAATCATCAACAGATTAGCAATTGAGCTTTAAAACATAATTAAAGGTAAACATTTTGTTTCATATATAGTGATGAGAAACTGGAAACCATGAGGTATTTTACTGTTGTATATGTCCCTGTCAGGGAGACATGCAGTTACTGTTTGTTCCTTTAACCATTATCACTAAAAGTGAAATTAAAGGAAAAATCCAAACATGCAGAATAGGAATAAAGGGGAAATGTTTCAACTGGGACACTAGCTCTGGTGAGAGGGATTTCTTCTCTTTCCCTTCCTGTTTTGGATATGTGGCTGGAAATGAAATCTCCCAAATGAGACACAGGTGGAAAATAAATTGACAGGGGTATAACCCTCACTTTCTGAAATAAACCAGAGTCCGTTGGGGTTGTAAAATGTGCCCATTGCACCGTTTCTGTTTTTTTCAATACTGACATTCCTTCGCATGACAGGGCATAGTCCAGGCATTGTGAGTTTGTGTATATGTGTTCATTTTTTATTATCTAATTTTCTTATATTTATTGGTAATTTCATAGATGACTGGCCAGGTGAATATGGACTGTTAACCACTGGCAATCCTGAGGATTTACCCCTTCTTCCTGACAAGGCCATTTTTTTAATTAGGCGCTGTTACTTTGACTGACAATTGCGCAGTCATGCAACGCTGCGCCCAAATTAAATTTTACGTCCTTTTTTTTCCCACGAATTGAGCTTTCCTTGGGTGTTATTTTATCACCTGTGTGTTTTTTATTTTTTACGCTATAAAAAAAAAAAGACCAACAATTTTGAGAAAAGAACAATATATTTGACTTTTTGCTATTAAACATGTCCAGTAAAAAATTTTTTAAAAATCAGATTTCCTCATAAGTTTAGGTGTTTACAAATATAGATACTGGAATTTTTTTTTTTTTTTAATAGTAATGGCGGCAATCAGTGACTTATAGCGGGCATTCTTGGGGGGACTGACTTGGTGTCACTGACATCCCCAGTGACATCAATACAGTGATCTGTGCAAGAAACCCCCCCGACACTGTACTATGTACACTGGGCAGGAAGGGGTTAACATGAGGGGCGATCAAAGGGTCAACTGTGTGCTGTTTCACTATAAGATGTGTCCGTGTGCTTCACTGTAATCACACTGCTTTGGATGGCTGTGCTGGGCACAGCCATCCAAAGCAGTGTGCACAAGCTGACAGGGAGGAAAACTGTTTTGTTTACAAACAGTTCTCCTCCCCATTGGAGATGCTCGGCAGTCATTGGGCGCCAGCGAGTAATCACTTGCCGGGACCCATGATTGACAGCAGCAGCAGCCATGAATGGGGGCGCAGGTAGGGCGCGCATACACCTTGCACACCCCCCCCACCCGGAACTAAAAAATCACACACATATATTTTGCGCACCCATGCTGCCCTGTAGCAATATATCTGCTATAGGGCAGTCGGGAAGCAGTTAAATTGGAAAAGGATGTAATGTGTTAAACGATAAAATATTTTTTGATATAACGGCTGAATGCCAGTCTTCACTGGCTGCACACTGATGTCTTTTTTTTTCATTCAACATAGATTTCTCTATCTAAGCTATACAGTGCAGATGGACAAATCTCTCGCTGTGCCTAGTGTGTTTTGACAGCTGTCAAAATTCCCAAACCATGACTTGCATCTGATTGGATTCTTTATGGCTGACAAGTTTTCACCCGACTCTTGATTTTTTTCAGTTGAGGGATATTGAACAGGAGACAGCTAACAGGGCCACCCAATTTCAGTTGGTTCCTCAGGAGCCATGCATATAGTCAGTTTAGAGAGGCAGTCAATCACCTCCTGTGTGTTGGGGTGGTGGCATCGCCATAAAATGTCAGGTGTCAGAGAAAGCTACTGGAAATGTCACATGCAGATTGCAGGAGAAAGGCAGTGGCCAGGATCCACGCTCTAACTATGTACAGTGATACACTTCATGAGGATACAGCTGTACTCAAAAGTTTGCACACCCTGGCAGAAATCATGGCATTTATATTGAAAATATGACTGATCTTTTATTTTAGAATAGTGATCATATTAAGCCGTTTATTATCATATAGTTATTTTGGCTCCTTTTTAAATCATAATAATGGAAATCGCCCAAATGGCCCTGATTAAAAGTTTACATACCCTGGAATGTTTGCCTTTGGTACAGACACACAAGTTGACACACACAAGTTAAACTGACAATTAAAGGTTAATTTCCCACATCTGTGTTTTTTTTAAATTGCAGTTAGTTGGTGAGTTTGTTAGCTCTCACATTGATGCACTGAGCAAGCTAGATACTGAGCTATAAGGAGCAGAAAAGAGCTGTTAAAAGACCTGCATAACAAGGTAATGGAACTTTCTAAAGATGGAAAGGGATATAAAAACATATCCAAATCCTTATATATGGCTGTCAGTACTGTTCACTCACTTACTAAGAAGTGGAAAATTTTGGGATCTCTTGATACCAAGACAAGGTCAGTTAGACCAAGAAAGCTTGCAGCCACAGCTGCCGGAAGAATTGTTCAGAATACAAAGAAAAACCCACAGATAACCTCAGGAGAAATACAGGCTGCTCTGGAAAAAGACAGTGTGGTTAAGGCGCACAATATGACAATACTAGAACAAAAATTAGCTTCATGGTCAAGCTGCCAGAAAGAAGCCATTACTGTGCCAATGCTACAAAAAAGCTTGGTGAGGCATGTAAGGGTGTTGTCAGCATATTGTAACTGAGCTTTTTTGTGGCATTGGCGCAGTAATGGCTTCCTTCTTGCAACTCTACCATGCAGGTAATTTTTGTTCAAGTATTATCGCATTGTGCTCCTTAAAAAAAACACACCCTGTCTTTTTCCAGAGCAGCCTATATTTCTCCTGAGGTTACCTGTGGGTTTTTTTCTTTGTATTCTGAACAAATCTTTTGGCAGTTGTGGCTGAAATCTCTCTTGGTCTGCCTGAACTTGGCTTGTTATCAAAAGATACCCAAACGTTCTACTTCTTTATAAGTGATTGAACAGTATTGACTGGCAAATACAAGGCTTTGGACATCTTTTTCTATCATTTTCCATTGTTACAAACTTCCATTCCCTTGTTATGCAGGTCTTTTGACAGTTCTTTTCTGCTTCCCATGGCTCAGTATCTAGCTTGCTCAATGCATTCACATGAGAGCTAACAAACTCACTATTTATACACAGAGACTAATTGCAATTTAAAAAGCCACATATATGGGAAAAATTTAATTGCCATTTTAACCTAATTGTGTGTGTCACCTTGTGTGTCTGTGCCAAAGCCAAACATTCCAGGGTATGTAAACTTTTGATTGCGGTCATTTTGGGGATTTACTGATTTCTGTTATCAGTATGGTTTAAAAAGGATCCAAACAACTATGTGATAATAAATGGGTTCATTTGATCACTTCCTTAAATAAAAGACAGTTTTTTTGGCATAATCTGTCATATTTTCAATATCAATGCCAAAATTCTACATTTCTGCCAGGGTATGCAAACTTTTGAGCACAACTGTAACTGTCATGAATGGCTTTCCATTTATGACCCATTCCTTTCTGTTGACCTGCTATGATTGACTACAGCTAGTCGCGGTACAGGGTGTCAAGTACCATGTGATAGCTGTGGGCCAATTACAGCTTTACAATAGTAATCAAGCAGTCATGAATGGAAGCCATTCATGACTGTTTACATTGTAATCATGTGATTGCTATGATTGGTCATAGCAATCACATGATACCCCAGCTGTCAAGATCTGCTGTGTTCACCAGTGTGCATGTGCTCCGCAACGTACCAGTATGTCACTGAGCTTTACTGTGCCACCTGCTGGCAGTAAAAGTACTGTGGGTGTGCAGCAAGTAGTTAAAGCAGTAGTAAACCATGTAAAAAAAAAAAAAAAGAAAAAAAAAAAGCTGGTCCGTCTGCAGGTAATGTCATAATGTGCTAGTGGGCATTACATACTAGCACATTATGACAGACTTGCCTATAAAATGGATCCCTCCAGCGGTGCACTGTCACCGCTCACAGGGCTTCCATCTTAACCCGGTCTTCCTTCCGAGTTCGTGGGCTCTGGCCAGTTGAATGGCTGAGCCACTATGATGTCATGCAGCACAGCTCTCTCAATGAATGGCATTCTTGAGTGTGCTGTCCATTCAGAGCGCAGTGCACATGCGCCAGTGACATCACCGGTTGGTACACATGTGAATATCTCCTAAACGGTGCATGTTTAGGAGATATTCACTGTACCTTCAGGTAAGCCTTATTATAGGCTTACTTGTAGGTATGAAATTAAAAGTGGACTTTGCTACCACTTTAAGATATTTGAGATATTGAGTCCTGAGCTCTTATCTCATAGCAGGATTAGTGCCTGATGATGAAGACATGTTTAAATTGCGAGCTAGCTGGTCATGGTAGAAGGCAAAGGTAGGGCTTATGGTGTTTCCAAACCTTAAAATTAAAAAAAATAATAATAATTTTTCTTCAGTTTCCTTTTTTTAACCTGCTTCTGCCAGTTCCTTGACTTCCTGTTCTAGGGTAATTCTGAGTAACTTCTTAAGGGGCAATGTTGTCACCATATTGTGAATGTACCCCGTGGGCTCCAAGCTAACCAGATGATGCACAGTACCAGTACATACAACATATTGACTTCAGCAATGCAAGGCGTCATAGAATATAGATGTTATCAAAGACGGCAAGGGGAGACAACTGGATGGGCACATTGTAGCATGAGCACAGCATGGTGTCACGCCAATCTGATTGACGTTTTTGACTACACTCTGTTCCAAATTATTATGCAAATGATTTTTCTCATTTACCTAAATAATTGATTTAAATAACAGTCAGCATAATTCTCATGTTATCAACTATTAAGAGTACAATTCAAATTTTATTGAACAAACCTAATGATAGCGGTATTTTTTTTAAACATAAAGAACTTACAATGCACTGTTCTAAATTATTACGCACAGTAAGTTTCAAAACACTTTATAGGTTGTAAAGAACTGAAACTTGTCATTTGTTGTGTTTGCAGCATATTTACTGAAATCAAAAGCTATTTCAATCAAACTTTTAACAACATTTTAACTTTTTTAAACATTTTAACAGGTCACGTTACATTTTAACATAGGACCCCTTATTTGATAGCAGCTTCACAAGTCTTGCATCCATTGAACTTGTGAGTTTTTGGACAGTTTCTGCTTGAATTTGTTTGCAAGATGTCAGAATAGCCTCCCAGAGGTGCTGTTTGGATGTAAACTGCCTCCCACCCTCATAGATCGTTTGCTTGAGGATGCTCCAAAGCTTCTCAATAGGATTGAGGTCAGGGGAGGATGGAGGCCACACCAAGACTTTCTCTCCTTTTATCCCCATAGCAGCCATTGATGCAGAGGTATTCTTTGCAGCATGAGATGGTGCATTGTCATGCATGAAGATGATTTAATTACGGAAAGTATAGTTCTTCCTTCTGTACCAGGGAAGAAAGTGGTCAGTCATAAACTCCACATACTTTGCAGAGGTCATCTTTACACCTTTGGGGCCCCTAAAGGGGCTGACCAGCTCTGTTCCCATGATTCCGGCCCAAAACATGACTCCACCACTGCCTTGCTGACTTTGAAGCCTTGTTGGAACAGGGTGGCCATCCACCAACCATCCACTACTCTATCCATCTGGACCATCCAGGGTTGCACGGCACTCATCAGTAAACAGGACTGTTTGAAAATTAGTCTTCATGTATTTTTCTGCCCAATGCAACCGTTTCTGCTTGTGAGCATTGGTTAGTGTGGCCAAATAAAAGGTTTATGCACAGTTGCAAGACTCTGGAGGACTCTACACCTTGATGTCCGTGGGACTCCAGAGGCACCAGCAGCTTCAAATATCTGTTTGCTGCTATGTAATGGTATTTTAGCAGCTGCTCTCTTGATCCGACGCATGGATCTGGCAGAAATCTTCCTCAATGTGCCTTTATCTGCACAAACCCATCTGTACTCTGAATCAGCCACAAATGTCTTAATAGTGCGATGATCACGCTTACATTTTCGTGAAATATCTAATGTTTTCATACCTCGTCCACTATTTCACTCTTTTCGGCAGCAGAGAGATCCTTTTTCTTCCCCATATTGCTTGAAAATGGTGCTCTGCTTAATAATGTGGAACACCCTCCTTTAGTAGTTTTTCCTTAAATTGGGCTCACCTGCCAATCTAATTATCACAGGTGTCCGAGATTGTTTTCAGTGATCAAAAGAGCCCTGACACACAATGCCATCCATGAGTAAACTGAAAAACAAAATATTTAATCTTTGTGACACATAAATAGAATTTGCATAATAATTTGGAACAGGGTGTATATAGAATAATGTTTTTGATGTCAGTAATACTGATTTTGTATCTGTACACAAGTTTTTGGTGTGTCAGTGTGGTACCGATTCTGTAATTGTGGAGTATGGTGCTGATTCTGTGTCTTCAGACATGTTTTTGGTATATCAGTATGATACAGATTCTTTGTCTGTAGACATGTTTTTGGTGTATATGTATGGTACTAATTCTGTGTCTGCAGTTGGATTTTTGATTTGTCAGTTTTGTACAGATTCTCTATCTTATGATATGTTTCTGACGTGTCCGTATGGTACTTATTCTGTGTCTGTGGAAATTTTTGTTGTGTCAGTATTGTACTTATTTTTGTCTGCTGACATTTTTCTGGTACAGCAGTATGGTATTGATTCTTTTTATTTTTTATGTGTTTGAATTTGTCATTGTATTCTCTAAAATGCAGCAACCCAACAGCTCTTGCAAACAGAAAGTTGACACTAGCTAACTAAATACATACATAAATAATTTCACTAATGATCAATACTTCCTTTGCTGTGTTTTTTTTTTACCTTATTATGATAAATCCTACTATACAGTATATACATGGTTTTAAAATTAATTTGTGCAGTGATGGGAATGTACAATATTTAAAGTGCTGTGAAAATTGTCAGGTGCTTATATAAGCAATCTCATTTTAAACTAATGTCCCATCCATAATTAACCTGTTCTCGCCTGGCCAACCAATAGCAGAATGACAGGCAAGGATCCGGGTGGTTGTCATATGATGTCCTTCCTGCATTGTGCCTTGTGTGTGCCGTAGCCAATCACAGCTAATCACAACAAAAACACCTGAATGAATCAATTTCATTCAGTTAACTCCTTGTTTATAGCAAGCAAATTCTTTGCTAATAAGCAATCGTAAAAAAAAATCTGATCACTTCCCCAAAGTAGTACAATGTTACTTTGGTAATATTATACTACTCTGGTCACAGTGTATTATGAAAAAAATTCTTAAAGTAATAAAAAATGTATAAAATCTAAAAAAATATATATTTTTTGTACTGTTACCAGTCGGTGTCCCTGATCACCAGTTATGATGACACTGTACTGCACTGGTGACAGTACATGAAAAAAGTGTGAAAAGTTCTTTTCTTTTAATTTCTTCATTTTCCAAAAAATTATGACAAAAAAGTACAACTTCAAAAAACTCGCCATGCCTCTTACAAAATACCTTGGACTATCTACTTTGCAAAAAAGGGGTCATTTGGGGGATATATGAATTGTCCTGACATTTTTGGACTTCAAAAAATTAGAATGACCGTCCATACTTAAGGATTTATCAATTTTCAGTATATACCATAGTTTGTGAACTCTATACCTACAGACTAAATAATACCAATTTGGGTTATTTTCACCAAAGAAATGTAGCAGAATACATCTTGGCCTAAATTTATGAAGAACAATTATTTATTTCCAAAATTTTATAACAGAAACAAAGAAAAATGTGTTTTGTTTTTTTTTCTTCAAACTTTTTGGTCTTTTTTTTCGTTAATTCAGTAAAAACTAAAAACCCCAGTGGTGATTGAATACCAACAAAACAAAGATCTTGTATGAAAAAAAAGTGGTTTGGGTACAGTGTTGCATGACCGCGCAATTATCATTTCAAATTGTGAGAGCTGAAAGCTGAAAATTGCCCTGGGCAGGAAGGGGGTAAAAGTGCCCGGTATTGAAGTGGTTAAAGTACATTCTCTGCTTAAAATGGCTTGCTGGACACACAGAAGGAAGGATCACCAGCAGAAAGGAGGTCCTGATTCTCCCATATAGATCTTTAGTTAGACCTCATTTCGGATACTGGGTCTAATTCTAGAGACCTCACTTACAAAAATATATTGCTTGTCAAAAGACAAGCAACAATAGTGGTAAAAGTATATATAAAAATACACAGCAAAAGATCCCAATACAATATCCCAGAAAAGTTACCTCCAGCCTTGAAGGCCAAACAAACAAAAATATAAAACTTTTCTTTTTAACAAAAAAATAAAATTAGATATATCAACATATCCAACTGTACAAAAAAAGTGTCCAAAATATCAAAATAATGAAAAAGTCATAGGAAGTGATGAAACGCGTCAGAGACACGTGACGTCAGACGTATCGCCGCTGAACGGAAGTGCGATCGCGGCCATCTTGGAAGTGGAAACATGCGGCCAATGTTTCCCTAACTTGTCTGCACCTGTATCCCTGGGAGGAGGAGCTGCTTCACCCATATCTTAATGCAAGTTGCTAAATAAAGAAGATTGTGTTTGATCTACCATTGGTAATTGTGGATTTTCTCATGAGGGAAATGGAGGAATAACCCTTACATTGGATGAAACCTGAATGATGAGATGTTAACCCAGAGTGGTGCTATGCCCTGTCATTTCTGATATAGGGTAATTATCCATCAGCACATGAGTTGGAGATTGCTGGCTTGGGTTTAAGGTGTACACTAACGTATATAGAGTGTGGTGATACACATTTTTGCAGTGACAATTTTTAGTTTGTTTTCACTTATTGTGCAGCTGACACTTTATGTGAGTGTCTTTCATTTATATATTTATTTTAGGTACACATTAGATTATTTGCATGTATATAGATACTCACCTATAGAGTATACACGCTTATATAGATTTTGCATGTTGCACAGAGAGTGGCACGTGTGTTTTTATTATTTAAAAGGTATGACACTATGTCGAGTTTTTTTTCTTTTGAGGCTTATTGTCATCAGGATCTGCGGGTGTTGAGAAAGATAGTTTGAAGAAGAAAGAATACAATGGTTTACATCTGTGGAGATTAATTTTGACAATTTTGGCATTTTGGACATTATTTTGATATTTTGGACACTCTTTTTGTACGGTTGGATATGTTGATATATCTAATTTTATTTTTTTGTTAAAAAGAAAAGTTTTATATTTTTGTTAATAGTGGTAAAAGGTCTGAGGGATAAAACATTTTAGGAGAGACTGCAGGAGTTTAATTTGTACAATGTTGAGGAAAGAAGGGAAAGGGGGGACTTGGATCACTTTCAAATTCAGAGCTCACAATCCCCAACTGCTCTGCCTGGATAGAAAGCTAATCAAGCACAATCTGTTCTTATTTGGCTTCAACAGAGTGTAGGGGTGACACTACTAATCTAATAGACCCCAATGTAAGAACCTGTCACCTGCATTATGCCATCATGTAGGGGCATTATCAGCCCTCTTGTGATAGCAATAATGTTTAAAAAAAATGAAAGTAAAAAAGAAAAAAAAACACCCAAACACAATTTTTAAAAGCCCACTGCCTCCACACACATGCACATACAAATATAAATTGTTATAGATGAAAATTATTGCACCACGCATATCTAGTATTGCTGTACACCCCAGAGCAAGAATTCCAGGCGCTCATTTACAGTTAATGTTAAATTAATGACTTGAAAGTGTTTTTAAAGTGTTGCCTATGGACAGTTGGAGTACACAGCATTTCAACTTTTCACAGGTGCACACAATTTTGCAACTTGACTTTTTGAAATCCTCGTGAAACATCTTTTATATTTTACTAGAATTGGATAATATATTGTCCTTTTGTGTGCACTAAAATTAAATAGCTTTTTTTTACCTAAATGATAGATTTGATAAACAGCAGCACAATTATTGTGTGATCTAGAAAACAAAGTTGCATGATTTTATTGTACAGGGTCTCTATGTTCAGAAAATATATTAATCGGAATCTTATGGTCTAAAATGTGCATTATACCATATTTGCAAAAAAAAAAATGACCTGTAGTAAATAGGTTACATACATTAGAGGTATGAATAAGGTTTAGGAGGGCAGTATTTGCACTTTTATTTTGCAAGATAGCCAACAAAGTTTCAATACATAAGGGTTTTGTACAGCAAGGGTGTAGTATAAATCAAAGAATATCTTCTGGTCAAAGTTGCTTATTAAGCTTAGATTAGTTCCTGGATGTCCCTTAATGGGTTCCCCAGAACAAACAGGAAGCATGTGTATTTTTTTTTAGCGTTCTTTCATCCTTTACACCCAGCAACAGGTTGTAGCAGTGCAAGGGAAAAAAAAGAGACAGAGCTTTCGTCAGATCACCTGCTTAAAGGTGAAATGGTGACCTAGAAATGGAGCCTTTTGCCATCCGCAGCTTTACAAAGTCTCCAAGCCCCAGGACCCAAAACAGATCTTACGAATTTATAGTGATACTAAAGAGATATATATATATATATATATATATATATATATATATATATATATATTAAAGAACATTTGTTTAGCTCAAAGTAACAGATTGCAAAATCTTCAGTTTTACTCAATTTTACTTAAATTAGTTGATGAAAAAGTGAATACACAACAAAAACTACTACATCTAGTATTTTGTATGATCTCCATGATTTGTAAGGACAGCACCAAGTCTGCCAGGCATGGAATGAACAAGTTGGTGACATATTATAACATTAATCTTTTTCCATTCTTCAACAACTTCTTAGAGCTTGAGTGCTGGATTGAGAGTGATGCTCAACTTGTCTCTTTAGAATTCCCCATAGGTGTTCGATTGGGTTCAGATCAGGAGACATACTTGGCCACTGAATCTCTTTCACCCTGTTTTTCTTCAGTTCAGAAATGCAACAGTGACCTTAGATGTGTGTGTTTTGAATCATTGTCATGTTGGAAAAGTGTACGACGACCAGGTGCATGGAGTGATGGTAGCATCTTCTCTTTCAATATAGAGCAGTACATCTGTGAATTCATGATACCATCAATGAAATGCAGCTTCCCGACACCAGCAGCACTCATGTAGCCCCACAGAAGGACACCACCCTGTTTCACTGTAGGCACCATGCAGTTTTCTTTGTACTCCTCGCCTTTGCGGTGAGCCATCAGTTCCAAAAACTTTTATCTTGGTCTCATCACTCCGAGTACAGAGTCCCAGTAGTCTTCTTCTTTTTCAGCATGGGCCCTGGCAAATTCTAGACGGGCTTTTTTGTGCATGGGCTTTAGGAGAGGCTTCCTTCATGAACAACACCCATGCATGCCATTCCTCTGCAGTGTACTCCATATTGTGTCAGGGGAAACAATCACCCCAGTTTGGCTTTCTACTTCTTTAGCTAACTGAAGTGAACTTGCATGTTTTTTCAACCCTTCTCATCAGAAGATACTCCTGTGAAGGTGTTAACTTCCGTAAATGGCCTGGAAGTCTGTGAAATGGTTGCAATTCCATCTTTGTTAAATTTGCGTATCACTTTTGCTACAGTATTCTGACTGATAAGTAAAGCTTTGCTGATCTTTTTGTAGACTTCACTTTTCCTGTGTAAATACATTATTTTTTTTCTCAGGCCTTGTGACATTTCTCTTCCATGTTGTGCCATTACTGACAGCATGAAATGGGAAGGGGTTCTCTTTAAGTAATGCCCTCTTTATAAGCTGTCTGCTGGACACCTGTTTAATGAATAATTGAACTCAACTGTAGTTGAATTCTTGTTAGGATTCTGTTGTCTAAAATTTAGCTTTGCTCCTAAGACTTTCATTAGGGAGTATTCATGTTTACAACATGGTCTTGAATGAATTTGTTAGGAAAAATACTTTTTTGTGTGTATAAATAAACAAATCTTGTTTGTAATCAATTGCCCACATTTATGGGAGTATTTTGTAGTACAGTGTCTACAGAAAATGTTGATTCTGAAAGGAAAGTAAAGGTTCTCTAAAAAATCTGTTCAGGTGTACTCTTTTATGCCAAGCATTGTATATAATAAAATAACAAACATGTCATACTTACCTGCTCTTTGCAGTAGTTTTGCACCCAGCTGTCACAATCCTCTTCTTTTCAGATCCCCTGCTGACACTCTTGCTCCTCCCCCTTGCACAGAATGCATGAAGGTAAACAACCTTAACCCTTTACAGCCACTTTAAAAAACGAAATGATTATTTTCTCTAGATCATGTGCAAAAGTTAAAGCCCCTCATTATGTGTAGGTGAGAAGCCTAGGTGACACTTAGGGTGCATCCACATTAGACTCTGTTCTTCTTCAATGTCTAAATACAAAGGTCCCCCGCTTTCCACTCCTTGCCTAGTCTGTCACAGGCAAGAGCATGCATCTCTACTTCTGCCAACCAGACCACAGTAATTCCTGCATCCATATTGTGAGTGCTCCATGGTCTGAGAGAACTTTGTGCTTGGGCAAAGTTTAGCTATCACACATATGTGAGTAGTGAGTAACATGATATGAATGTGTTGCATACAGGTAACTGTGTATAAAGCAGGGACAATTCCCTTACATCTTGCTTCTTTGCTGGGCAGCTTGCTTAGAAGGCAAATTATTTGAAGAACAATTCTGCTCACTGACCTCATTTTATGTATGCCCGCCAATCACTATAGTGGTGCAGCTTTTAATCAATTTTAGGTTACTGGATCTTTGTGGCCCGGATCCGAGCAAGGGTGCACATCATTGGAAGGGGGAGGGGGGCAATATACTCTAACACCTCCCCATTTGCTGATTTTCTAATTGCATCTCCTCATAATAGATGTAGAAACATTAACTTGGCAGTCTTAATGGAAGCTTAATGAACAAAGGTGACACAGATTTAGATTTCTTTGCCATTTTTAACTATTGTGACCCGGTGGCATGGAGTAAATCATTAAAATAGAGCCCAGGTAATCCTCTAGGGAATAGGGCATTTGTACAATAAGCCATGTGCACGTTTGGTCTAAAGCATTGTGTATTTAGCCTATAAAGACATTTACTCAAATTTCTGATATAAATAGTTTAGCAGCTCTTTTCAGTAAAGAATTGTGCTTTTTATGTACTATTTACTTTAACTTGCACTAGGAGCAATACTTAAGCATGCATTAATGATATATTTTTTAGATGAGACCTTTTCACCCTTTCTAGTACATTTAACACGTAGTGTTACAATAAAGTGCTCAGCCAATCTAATTAAGTACTTAGGCTTACAATTATAGTGTGTTATTGAATAGCATTGGCTTGCTGGCTGAGATATAGTGTTGATGGGGCACTTTTAAATAGGATTATTGTACGGATGCATTACTTAATAAGACAGTGCTGGCCTAGATATGTGTTACAAGTACCATATCTCTTACAGAGTAGGGAATAAATTTTTGGCTGAACCCTAAAGGAAGTGTGAGACCAGAGATATTAAGAGATTAGTTAAAAGACTTCACAAGTTGCTTTAAGCTTCTCCAAGTTACTTGATCCAAGGGGCAGTGTGTAGGTTGTCACACCCATTCCTGAAAAAAAGCAGAGCTTTAGCAGAGCACAACCAATTTCTGAAGTTACAGTACAATTTGAAGTTGAGTAAAAGCCAGCCCTGTGTTAATGGTCAAAAATATGACAATAAAAGAGTAAGGTTTAGTCTGTTAGTATGTGCAGGGTTGAGGATTTTATGGTCATGTTAACACTATAAGGGATTTTGCTACCAATACTTTTTGTTGCAAAGTTAATGTAATATTTTTCAGCTTAGATATGGTGGCTCCTTTTTTTTTTTTTGGGCTACAATAATTTTCAGAAAGTGCAGAATATATCTGTTGGTTTTTCCAGAAATGCATTGTACTAGTCATTTACTAATGGCTAAAAAGAAAGCACATAAGTTTTTCATGTGCATACTACTAGTCCAATCAATCCATCATGTTATGGTGGATTGGTATAAGTGGGGTTATTCTTCTATTTGAGATGTCTAGACTGCCTGGTGAGTGTTTTTGGGACTAGTGTTCCCTCTTCTGTTTTTTTTTTTTGGACTCTTTACTATTTGATATTAAACACTTTTATCTTAATTGTACAAAAGAGGACATATACAAAGTATTTATAGACCCTGGGATATAGGCTTATACCTTCAGATGATTGGACACTTGCAGAGTTTTCAAGAACATGCCCCCTGGGTGCCTCCCTATAACCCAACCCCACTCCAGGAGTCCTCAGTTTTTATTCTTGTGTCCTATGTGGATGGCCTTCTTCTCCCTTGCAGAGAAATCCCTCTTAGCTTAATTATTATTTATTATTGTTTTATCTCCTAATTCTTCAATTCATCTCCTTCACTGCTTTCTAATGCCACAAATAGAAGCATTTGGATTGGTGCACTCTCAGTAAGGCCTTGAGAGCCACACCTGGACTGCATTCTGTGGAGATGGGCTGTAATGTTGCTTTGGGCGCTAGATCCTGAACCTTGACACTTAGTGCAATGTGTGTTGTCAGCTGCAAAGTGCTTTTAGGTCTACAGCCGTTGTCCATCCCTATGGTACCCAGACTCTCGGGAATATGCCCACCACGATTGGAAAAGCTTGGACTCCATATAGAGTCCAGCTTCAAAAACAAGTAAGACAGGGTGACCTTGACTGTTGCTGTAAAAGCTGGGGCTATGTTTAAAATGTATTCACTTTACAGTGTAAACATATCAAATTAAAGTTCAACCACTCAGAGCTTAATCTCAGATAGATGGCCAAGTGTTACTTCACACCACTGGTCACACACTTCCACCTAGAGGCCTTATAAGATACTCAGGTACTTCCTTTCATCCTTTCACCACAGGGATTTCACAACAGGATGGTCTGCACTCGGGTTGCAGCATACTCCTTCAGGACATTCTTACCCTGTATTCTGCACCCTACTCCATGAATACCCCACAAGGGAAGGTCAGAGAGGGGTCAGGCAATGATAGTGGGTGAAATGTTGAAAATAAGGAAGGGGGAGAGCTATGGCAAATGATAAGGAGACTCCCATGTTAAAAAAAAAAAAAAAATGGTGACTGCAATACTTTTTGCTCTACGGTAAAAAAAAAAAAAAAAGTATATGGTAAATGCAAGTGCAAAATGTAACAATGAATTACAGTGTTTGTTTATCAGTGTCAGAAGTCTGCCAAGCAAAATAGGGGACTTGAAAGCTTTGATGCATGACGAACACTATATGATTGATTTACTAAAGGCAAATAGGCTTTTCGCTTTGTAAGGGAAGTTGCATTTTTCAGGGGCATTTGCTTCAGGGGTTAATAACTGAGGTGAAGTGCTGCTGACTTTCATTACCAAATCATGTGCAAGCATTGCTGCTTTCTTTATTTTCCTTACACAATATTGGGTATTCTTTGCACACATTTTGCCACATTCACTAAGCTCTGGTGCAAATTTCCTTGCAAAGTTAACAGCCTGTTGCCTTTAGCAAATCAACCCTTCTGATTTAATTGGTATCACTGAATCTTGGCTTCATTCTCCACATGATTTGGCTTATTAATATTCCTGGGTGTGCTCTCTTTCAGAGAGACAGGGTAAAGTGAAAAGGTGGTGTCGATCTCTGTGTGACAAATTATCCTAATCTCCCTGGTGGTCTAATTATGACAATATTTTTGAATGTCAAAGCTGTACATTGTTTTGCATGGAAATTTGTTGTTTTATCTTGTAGGCCTGTAATTCTTAGGAATAACTCACTTAAATCTGCCCAAACATGAGTCTAGTAAACATCCCAGGTATGATAAATTTTGAAACACAAAATCAAAAATTATAATAATTATAAAACATAATAAATTTAATTAAATAATGTAATCAAACCAAAAACACTGAAATTTGAAATAGAACACCAGGTTTGCACATCACTGAGCTCAGCCGCAGAATCGTTGCTTTCGTCACTTTCAGTGTCTGATGATGCATTTCCCCACGAATCACTATCTCTCAATTCTTCAAGTGATTCTAATTTACTATCGCTGTTTTCTAGCTGGTCCCTTTTTACCTAAAGGGACGCTTTTTGGATGCCATGGATGTTCTCAAGTTTCCAGGCAGAAAGAACAGTAAAAGTGAAGGCAGGGCACTGGACAAAGCACTAGGGACAAAATTTAGGTGAAATGGTTTGCTACAGTAATGTAATCCTAACAGATTACAATGTATTGTGTGTATGTCATGTTTTTACTGTTTTGAATCTCCTGCTGGCTCCGCCTCCCTGCGTCCCGACATTCGCAGGGAAGGGATCCTGGAAGATGGATGCCGGCATCGGCTGGAGGACACAGCGGGGGACATCGGGGGATGGCAGAACAAGGTAAGGATCGGGGGATCGAAGGACAAGGACTACAGTGTAATCCCGAGTGTGGCTCGGGGTTACCGCTTTTGGTACTGTAAATTAACTCCGAGTCACACTCGGGATTACTGCTAGGAAGGTTAAAGCGAGTATGAAAGAGGACCTTATGATGGAGAATGAGATGGTGCTGAGACATTAGTTGTGGAGTTACATATGGTTGTGCATATAAGGAATTTAATTACTGAAGATTTTTACATGCCCCAGTGTTAGCGCTGGTTCATATCAGAATGCATTGCGGGAAAGACGTGTTCCATGCACTTTCTTGCACCGCATTGTATTGTTAATGGCATCGCGAACCACAATTTAGTGCATTTTGTAGCCCATTCAAATGAATGCACCGCATAGAAGTGCCTGCGTTCCCATTTGATTCTGGTGTTAACTGGCTTTTAACCGCTTCTTCTCCAGCCCATGTACATAAACGACTGGACTAGTGTGAATGGAGCCTTATTTTCAGCCTCTGCACACAGTTTACAAACACAAAACTCTACCTGCCATTTCCCTGCCACATTTCTGCCTGCTGCCTGGATTCATTTGCCTGCCTCTGTCTGAACATTTCTCCACTGTGAGGGGATCCAGAGTAGTGTTTCTGAGCTAAGAAAACTATGTTTTTGGTTTTGTAATAACTGGATCAGGGTCTGAAGACTAGAGGTTTTAAAGGGATTTGTGTGGGAAGAAGCCTCTATCCCTTTGTCCAGTGTTATCTAAAACAGGCCCCAAGTCTAATAATTCTGCCTGGACCAATTCTTTGACCACGTCGCTGCCTGAACTGACTGGTGCCTGTTCCGACCTTCTACTTAGATCATTGCTTTGCCTGGTTGCTGAGCACATTTTTGCTTGGCACTGTTGCTGACCCATCTGCACATACCATTGGCTACATTCCTGCAAGACACTGGTGCCACCCATCCTCTGCGGATAACTGCGCTACTGAAACCACAGGTACTCTTTGGTTTACCCTTTGTTCGACCTCCTGTACTTTCCGACGAGTTAACATAATGCTATGGGAGCAGCCACAAACCAGTAGGTTAGGTTTTGAGGAACAGGGACTGCTGTAGGTGAAGCTACACTATGCTATGTTGACTGACCATTCATACACAGGTGACCATTACAGTATACTGTATTGTTTCCCATGCAGTGTTTCGCTAATTTTTGTGACACACAAGTTGCAGTGTCCAGTACATAATCAGTCCAAACATTGAAAAGGTCGTACACATGTGGTATCCCCATACTCAGAAAGAGTAGCAGAAAATGTTTGAGGTGTTATTCTAGAAATACCCATGCGGTGTGTTAATATCTTACTAATTGGCAGCAAACAAAATACATTTTAATTTTTATTTCCACATTTTCCCAGAACCCAGCATTCCGATCAGCACCATACCCCATACTAGTGTCTTGATAACTGCCATACTCTCCCAGGTCTGCCAAGTCTTGGGGGCCCCGCACCTTCCCCTCGTGGGCCTCAATTACTGAGACCCACAATGCGCTTCCTGTGGAGGCATATCGGTATCTACAACTCCACCACTGAATCTCCACCTTTCATTGTAATTTCTCTTTCCCATTCCAGAAAACACTGTTTAAACACATTTGCCTTTACTCTCCCGGAGCTCGGTACCATCTCCTCCATCTATTCCTCCCTATCCGCAGGAAGTTCATCTCGCTCCTACCTGTATGTTTCCAAATGGGAACGAGATGTATCGGTCTCTATAGACCTGGATGATTGGAGCAAGACATGGTCTGCCGTAGCCAAATGTTCTTCTAACACTGTCACCATCAAGGCGGTCTATAAAGTCTTCCTCCACTGGTACTGGGTTCTGGCCCACATAGCTCACTCGAACCCTTTATATATTGATAGATGATTCAGGGACTGTGGCCAACATGGAGATGAGATCCATATATGGTGGTCCTGCCCCGTTTGGTGGGCTTTTGGTCGCGGGTCCTCCTCTCGACCCTCTTTCATCTGCCCTTCTGCAAGCATCCCAGACATGCACTTCTTCACTGCCTACTGCCAGGTCTCTTCTCCTACCAACAGAAGCTGGTAACATACTGTACCTATTTATAGCTGCAAAACGCACCATTGCAGGGGCCTGGAAGAAGCCCTCGGTGGGGTTCGCAGAGGTGATGACCATGCACAGATGCACCAGATTCTGAGTGCTCTAGTTTTAGTAAATCTCTCCCAATGCCTCTTGTTAAAAACCTTGTACTGTCTATTATCCAAAAATGGGTCATTTGGGGGGTATTTATACAGTTCTGGCATTTTAGGGTCTCAAGAAATGAGATAGGCAGTCCGTGCATCAGGACTTTTGAATTTTCAAATATATAAATTAAGACTAAATTATGTACAGTGTTTTTGGTTATTGTTTTTTTGTTTGTTTATATAGCAAAAAAAAAAGCGAGTTGAATACCACCAAAAGAAAGCTCTTTCTGTCTCAAAAAATGATAAAAACTTCCTTTTGGCACAGTGTTGCATGCCTGAGTAATTGCCATTCAATGTGTGACAGTGCTGAAAGCAGAAAATTGGTCTGCACCTGAGGCTAGGGGAATACTTAGGGTCCTTTCACATGGGCATTCCGTTTTTTTAATCCGTTCAGTCACATTTTTTCCAAGAAAAAACGGATCAGTTCACATCAGTTTTTCATCAGTTCACATCATTTTTCAACAATTCACATCAGTTTTTCATCAGTTCACATCGGTCATCATCATTGGTGGCTATGGATGTCAGATGATTCCCTGCCAGCACCCAACGATTGCCAAGTAAAACAGACGGGAAAGACCCATGTGTAAACAACACAGGTCTCTCTCTTGCCAGTAAGCACATGATGTTGTGTATTTCTCTGAGAAATACACAGCAGCATGTTTCCATAGTAAGACACACACAGCACATTATGTAAAACAGCACACAGTTAATCCTTTGATCGCCCCAGATGTTAACACCTTCCTGCCCAGTGTCATTAGTACAGTTTCAGTGCTTTTTATTAGCACTGACCAATGTATTAGTGTCATTGTGCTGTCAGTGGCAGTCAGTTCCCACCCAGTGTCAGAATGCCGACCTCAGTCCCGCTATAAGTCGCTGATCATCGCCATTACTAGTATAAAAGAAATAAAAATTCCAGTATATATACCACCATTTGTATACGCTATTACTTTCACGTAAACCAATTAATTTACATGTATTGGGATTTTGTTTAGCAAAGACAAGTAGCAGAATTCATTTTGGTCTAAATGTATGAAGAAATTTGATTGTTTTATTTTGTTTACTGGATATGTTTTATAGCAAAAGGTCAACAATATATTTTATTTTTTTCAAAATGTTTTTGTTTATAGCGCAAAAAATTAAAAACTCACAGGTGATCAAATGACACCGAAAGAAAGCTCTATTTGTGGGAGAAAAAAAGGATATAAATTGCACTGGTCTCCAAATTGCATTCCAGGGGCTGAATGCAGCCCTTTGCTTGCTTTTATCCAGCCCTTGGGACATTGTTCCCCCCACCATCAGCAACAGTGGGGCATAGTTCCCACCACTGACACCAACAATGGGGCACTATTCCTCCCACTGGCACCAACAATGGGGCACTATTCCTCCCACTGGCACCAACAATGGGACACTATTCCTCCCACTGACACCAACAATGTGGCACTATTCCTCCCACTGACACCAACAATGGAGCACTATTCCTCCCACTGACACCAACAATGGGGCACTATTCCTCCCACTGACACCAACTATAGGACACTATTCCTCCCACTGACACCAACAATGGGGCACTATTCTTCCCACTGACACCAACGATGGGGCGCTATTCCTTCCACTGACACCAACGATGGGGCACTATTCCTTCCACTGTCAACAATAATGGGGCACATTTCTCCCACTAACACCAATGATTGGGCACTATTCCTCCCACTGACCGCAATGATGGGACGCTATTCTTCCTACTTACCCCAATTATGGGACACTATTCCTCCTACTGACACCAATGATGGGACACTTCCTCCTACTGACATCAACAATGGGAAACTATACCTCCCATTGATGCCAGTGAGGTGGCACTATATCACCCATTAATAACAATGACGAGGCATTGTTTACTCCCACTGATGCCAGGACATTTTCTTCTCCCACTAGCCACAGTTCGGCCCCCCTAGAGTCTGAAGGACAGTAAAATGGCCCTTTGCTTATAAACTTTGGAGACTCCTTATGCACAACATTGCATGACTGCGTCATTGTCACATAGTGCCATATCACAAAAATGGCCTGGCCAGGAAGAGGAGTAAGTCCTCTGGAGGGCAAGTGGTTAAAGGAAAAGTTCACCTTTTTTAAAAAAAAATAAATAAATGTACATCTTTTGCAGGTACAAAATCAGCATATCATGGGTGCAATGCAAAGCTTCTATTTGTGGGGAAAAAAGGACATACATTTCAATAATGTACAGCATTGCATGCCTGCACAATTGTCGGTTAAAGTAACACAGTGCTGTATCACAAGAATGGCCTGGCTAGAAGGGGGGGGGGGGTAAATCCACTGGAGGGCAAGTTAAAAGAAGAGTTCACATTTAAAAAAAATAAATAAATGTATATCTTTTGCAGATACAAAATCAGCATTTCACGGGTGCAATGCAAAGCTTCTGCAGACTGTTAGTATAGCTGTCTGCCTGTACCTCATAGTTTTAATTCTCCTATTCAGAGAACTCTGTAAATGAATGATGTGGGCAGATCCCTGCATGGTCCCCCTTTTTTTTTTTTTTTTTTTTTAAATGTGAAGGGTACAGGGAGGAGATCCCCAGCCTGCTGTCAAAATGGGTTCTCAGGATGGTGTGGGGTATGCTCATTTAGTAACATATTACATGTTACACTCTGGATATGGATGTAACATGTTATGAAAGGTGAACTTCTTTAACTGGAATGTGCAGTTCATTTTTGGGAAACCATACACAAAAATGATTTTTGAGAACTAAATTGGTAAGAGGCATGGAGGAACTCAGAGGAAAGATTTGCTGAACTGAATTTATTCTTGAGAAGAGACATTCAAGGGGGTAAATGGACACATTGTTTTCAAAAGTTTTGCTTTTTGAAACATTTTAGTGGTTATTATAGACCCCTATAAGCTGAACAAACCTATAATTTAAGAATGATTGTATCACATAGGAATCTTGACAAATATAAAATGAACTTTTAATGACCATAATAGAGTATGTTTAAGCGTATAATGTTTCCAGCATGTTGCATGCGTTTAACAGGGCTAATGGCTTTGCTGATGATTTTCATTAGTGCCTGGTGCATCACACTGCAGTGCTCAACAATAGTCAGCCAGCGTTGATGGGATTCCAAGTTGCCCTGATACCATTTTTCCATTGTTTCAGTATCCTGCTGAAAACTTTCATCTTGTTTGTCACTGACTGTACCTAGATTTTCTGAAAAGAAGCCCAAGTGTGAATGCAGAAAATGAATCTTCAGTGACTTGTTGCACTCCATGGCCTTGTATAATGTTTGTAAAAGAAGTTTGTCAACCAGCTGAATGTAGTTTGGTTTGGTAGATGCAAAATTCTCAGCGTCATCCTTGAATGCTTGCTAGATAATGTTAACAAACCGCTTGTCATTGACGATTTACTGATTTGTGGACCAACAAAAATGCCTTTCTAAATTTTGGCATCAGTTATTCTTACAAACATCTCAAACAACAAAAACCTGCACCTTCCTCACTTGTTGTTTTTCACAATATTTCTCTCAGTTTTATGTGAAGCAGAGGCAAAAATAACTTTGTTGGGTCAACAAGTGGTTCAAGTGCTCTGTTTTTTGTCCTGGAGACCAAATTCTTTTGAAGTGGCCAGTTTTTTTTTATGTAATGCAACTCTCTTGCACAGCTGTCCCATTCAGATATAAAAACAAAAGTGCTAGATATATCAGACCTGCTTTCTAAGCACCATGGACTTTGAAATCTCCACAGATATTCCAGTTGTACTTGGTGTACTGGTTGTACTTCAACAGTTTCATGTTTGCATATGTTTTTCATGTCTGCAGCATAGCCAACAGGTATGGAAGGGTGTACATTCCTATTTTGCAAATACAGTCTAGAGCAGGGGTCTCCAAACTATATCCCTCCAGCTGTTGAATTACTACAAGTCCCATCATGCTTCTGCCTCTGGGGTCTTGCCTGTGGCTGTCACAGGCTTGCAAGGCCTCATGTAATTTGCAGTTCCTCAACACCTGGAGGGCCATAGTTTGGAGACCCCTGGTCTAGAGCCTTGAGAATGACAGTCTAGATGTCATTCTAGTGGTTCATGCTCACAACTCAAAGCTATGAACAGGCCATCAATGTCAGCACAGAAAATGAGGTTGTCAACCTGTGCAAAGAAATTTGGGAAAGTATCCTGACCGCTTTAAAAGGCAGACATTTTAATACTTGAAGATGGCAAACGCCATCCCTGCAATCTTGAACCCTTCTGCCCAATTATCTTTTGCAATGATCTTAAAGGATAAGTTCACCTTTTGGAACATGTAACATGTTCCCAATGCTGCACCCCCCCCTCCTGTGACAGCAGTATGGGGAAAAATTCCCCATACAAGCTGTCACTTTTTAAAAACAGTGGTCCATTCGGGGCTCTGCCCACACGGCCGCATCTTTTATTCGCAGAGTTCTGTGAATACATGAACTAAAAGTATCAACATCCTTTGCAGATGCCAACTTGTAGTTCTCAATGAACTACCACAGCATTGTGGAGCGCCGTGGTAGTTCATTGATTCTTTCTGTCAGTGTATCTGTTTTCCCCGGATGTACGGGCAAGCAAATATACTGACAGGTCTGCAGGAGACCTGCAGGGCACCAGCGTTCTGCTGATCGCTGGTGCAATGCTTTACAGGATCCTGCAACCAAAAATAATAAATGCACATTTTTTTACCTGCAAAAAAAGTGTGCATTTATTATTTTTTGTCAAAAGGTGAACTTATCCTTTAAAATGGACCACTTTGCTCTAAGTTCACTATATATATTTATGTGTTTTATATGTGGTAATAAATGAACATTTTGCTCCCTGAACACTTTTGGGTGTATCTTATAGATTTTTGGCTGCTAATCACAAAAATAACTTGCAATTTATCCTGTCATGTACTATTTTATAGAAATCTTCAGTTGCATTTATTTCTAATATAGTTTAATTTTTCAAAGTAAATTATACAATGCTTTGTGGAGCTCATGCAGGTCCAGCCATGGCCTCAGGGCATATTGCAGAACATTTGTGGAACCAGTACAGTTTGGGCATGCTTAGACTGGATGTTGCCTGGAAAGCATCTTGCATGCACATATGCTACTCATTAAGTTTTTATCCATTTCCAGGTATTTTGATTTGCAATTGTTTCAAGGCATAGCATTGTCTATGCATATGTAATGTACATAGCAAGTAAGGCACTTATAGACTTGCTATAGGATGATTGGTGAGAGCAGAAATTTCTCATCAATGTCAGAACAGCCGCAGTACGTTATGCTACATTTGGGGCCCGTTCACACTTAAGAATCAAAGACACGCCATTAGTTAGCTTGTTATGAAAGCTTAAGTACTGTACATTTGATTGTAAGATTGGTGATCAAGATTAATCCTGGGCTCTTCACATTTGTTGCGCAAGAACTGCTGTTGATTTTAGAGCTTGTTTCCCGTCAGACTAATGTCACTGGTTTCTCTGGTGAAAATAAGAAATTAGCTTAATACCCAAATCTGTCTTCAGCCATGAAGCCAGTGCCACATGACAATCTACCAGTACTAAAGCTACCAGAGAAGGCGGCGCTCTTTGTATCTGGCGGAAAATAGCCTTCTGCATTCTGAAAGTCTTTGACGCAGTAAGAACTCTGAAAATGTGGAATAGATTCCATCAGGAACTAGTTCTATTGATTGAAAAATCTGGATGCATTCCAAAATGCACAGAATATAACTGCCTATTAACATTTATAAGTAGTAACGCAGAGATTTTTGATCCAGGGAATAAGCAATTGCCTTAGGGAATCGGGAAGGAATTTTTTTGTTACCTGATGAAGCAAATTAGACTATACTTTATAATAATTTTTTTTACCTTCCTCTGGATCAACTGTGGGTATAGAGTAGGGGTGCTTAATCCATGGCCCGCAACCTGAGCCCTCTGATGTGGCCCATGACGTCAAACCAGGGAAACACATGCCAGCGGTCGGCAACCCATTTATTTTGATGTGGGCTTGTCGGTCTGCATCCCAGAGCATCAGAGTGCATTGAGCCAGTGCCAACTGCGAAGGAAGCAAGTGGCTGCAGAGGGAGCAGGAGTCGTATAAGCCGATGCTTCTTCTGTTTCGCTGGCTCCTGTCCCAGTCAGAGTGATACCAAGTGCACTTTGCCTGGGGCCTTTTTAGCAGCCTGAAGATGGAGAGCAATGATGGCAGAAGCTGGAGGAGAAAAAGGTCAGTTCAGTAAACAACACATGCACTGCACTTTTGCAATGGGCATATTAGCACCTGTAAAAGGGTTAACAACTATTAGACTGCTTTCACACTGATCCAGGGGGGTAGCACAGTGAAGGAGTTTTGGTACGCTTTCATATCAAGATATAATAGAAGTGTATGGGAAAGCGCAACTATCCCACAGGAAAGCTGCAAGCGCACTGCACTGCACCAACGGTGTGAGTAAACCACAGTGCATCAGTGTGGAAGCAGCTTTATAGGGGGCTCAGTAAGGGCTTGTTTACATTTGTGGTTTTGGAGGGCAGCAAAACCCCAATGTTAAGATGGGCAGTGGGGGCAGCATATACACAATCTCATCTCCATTTTCCTCCTGCAACCAATGAAAGCCAGCTTCTCATCCTCTCCCTCCTGCCAGCATTCAGCAGCTGCAGGAGGAAAATGTTCATTATGCTATTCAAAAAAACAGCACAAAATTCTGAACTATTTAATTTCATTGTGGCTTGAGACCAGTTACCAAATATGTAAACCCAACATTTCATATTACTGATATTAGATTTTATTAGAGATATTACCTCCTAGATTGTAAGCTCGTAAGAGTAGGGCCCTCTTACCCCTCGTACGCTGTCTGTCTTTGTTGTACTGTGCCATGTATTGTCCCCCCCTATTGTACAGCGCTGAGCAAACCCTTTGGCGCTATATAAACTCGTAGTAATAATAATATGTACCTGCTGTGCCAAGTACTTGTAAGAAAACATTTCCTGTGCTCTTTATATTGCTTCCTTTGTATAAAATCCCTGGTACTCTAATAAAAACAGACTACACTAAGCAGGAGAACACACCGTGGTCAGTTCTCTAGCACCCCCCCCCATCCCCTGCACAGTCTTTTACTCGGAAGATCAGACTTTTGAGGTCCTCCACTGGTGATCTTGGTTCCTCCTCTTCTGTGTGTGCCATAAGCTGCGATGCAGATGCGGGCTCGCTTCCGAGCAAGGCTGTGTACATTCATAGACACAGAGCAGCTCACCCCTGCTCCCTCCTCACAGGATTTGATTGACAGCAGCAGGAGGCAATGGCTCCTGCTGCTGCTGCTTTGTCCTTGTGAGGAAAGAGAGAGAGCAGCACCGCTGCAGATGGGCACAGGTTTAGTTAGGTTTTTGTAATTTAACAGGACTTTTAATATACCCATAGACATGAATTGATTGAGGCTCAAGCTGGTTAGCTTTGAGCCAGATTGCAAGATGACCTCATATCTATGGGGTAAGGCTGTTGACACTGTCGGTGGTTACCAGTGCCATTCATCTCCACCCTGTCTTGTCGGTTCATAAAAACAGGAACATTTAATCTCTTTTCCCCCATAATAGGCATAATTTCCTATAAAGCCCAAGTGCAACAATGTGTTTTTTTTTTTTTTTTTTTCTACATTTGTATTATTATTTACTATGACAGATTTTCACTTAATAGCTGTTTCTAAACCACACTGAGGTGCTTCGGATGCATATAGCGAAAGTCTAAGGCTCCATGTACACTAGGAGCTGAAAAAAAATGCTGGAAAATGTTTGGCTAAAAATGCTTATGAGTTTTTTTCCCGTGTTTCTGTGTTTTTGTGCCGGCATTTTGCCTGCGTTTAGCAGTGTATAGCTAGTTGTTAAGGAGCTGGCAGCAAGCTGGCCGTTCGTGTCCTTAACAACTGATGACTTATCAGCTGTCAGCTGGGTTCCCTACTGACAGCTGAATGTGAACAAAATAATTGCTGCCAATTAAAATTTGAGAAAAAAAAGTGTGGGGGGTCCTCTCCAATCCATACTAGGCCTTTCAGGGCTGGTATGGATTTTGAGGGGAACCCCATGCAAAAAAAATAAAAAAAAATGGTCCCCCCCCAAATCCATGCCAGACCTTTTACCTGAGCATGCAGCCTGGCAGGCCAGGAAGGGGGGTGAGCGAGCACTCCCAACTCCCCTCCTGAACCATACCAGGCCATAGATCCTCAACATGTCAAAAGCTGTCTCTGTGTTTATTTATTTTTGAATCTTTTTTTTGGTGAATGGGTAGGTACCCCATATTCATTCCCAAGGGACGTGGATCTGTTAAAGGGGGCTTCAAAATTTCAATAAACCACCTGCCGCAGATCCCCACAACTGTGGGCTTTCCCTTAAAAGCCATTACAGACCCCAAGGGCCTGGTTTGGATTGGGGAGATCTCCATGCTGTTTTTTTGTTTTTTCTCACATTTTAATTGCCGGCAATTCTTCTGTTAACATTTAGACGAGGCATCCGGCTTGTCAGCCCACTCCTTAACAAGCAGCTATTCACTGGTTGAGAGTGCCAGCGGCCACCACTAAGAAAAAAATGGCTCTTGGCAGTGGTTAACAGTGTTTAGGAGTGTTCAGTATTTTTTTTCTGCTCCTAGAACCTGAAGCTTCAAAAATGCTTCTAGACTACAGTTTTGTGCATGGACACATGGAATAACGCTATATGGTTCAGGGGCAGAAAAAAAGCTTATAAGTAGCTGCTGGGAGCTTATTTTTAAAAACTAACTCTCCCTTTCTTCTGTTTAGAAAAATACATTCCCCTCTTAGGGATCTATGTACATTGCAGGTATTTTTTGTTGCAGATTTTGTTATTCTGAAGAAAGAGCTGTTGGTTTGTCTGTGTCCATGTGCAAAGTGAATCTAATGGTGGTGGTTTCATAATTATTGATCAGCTGCTGCACCTTCAGGTCTCTGAGGACAGTGGCAGGGTCTGCATACCTTTAGATGTGATTTCCTATTGGGAGTATCTCACCAAAAATGACGTTTTTGTTGCAGGGGTGCCTGAAATCTGACTTGTATCTTAGTGTAGACGTTTGAGAAAATCAATGAGCCAATCACACAGACAGGAAATGATGTTGCTGTGGGGCATTCTGTACACTATCTGAGTAAAGTACACCTCAAGGTAGCCATATTGCATTGCATTTTACAGAAAATTACAGCGTTTCAGATTGAAAAAGGTGATTTTTTTTAATAATATTCAATTACAATATGACTCGTGTCGCTATTGTATATGCTATATTTATTTTTTTCCCAGAAAAGTGAAGCTACCCTTTAAGCTAGTGTGTATCACTCAACTCTTCCTCTTAGATTGTAAGCTCTAACGAGCAGGGCCCTCTGCTTCATCTTGTACCAAATTGTATTGTGACTGTAATGTCTGCCTTCAACTTGTAAAGCTCTGCGGGACTGTGGTGGGCATTCTGACACTGGGACGAACTGACTTGGTGTCATTGACATCCCCAGTGATACCAATACTGTGATCAGTGCTAATAAAAAGCACTGCCACTATACTAATGGCACTGGGCAGGAAGGGGTTAATGTGGGGCGATCAAAGGGTTAACTGTGTGCTCCCCCTACCCCAAAATGCAAAATCATGTATATATACGTGATTTTGCGCACCCGCGCCGCCCTGTAGCATTATTTCTGCTATAGGGCGGACAGGAAGCGGTTAAAGCTTGCTTGTAGTTAATAGGAATATCTTCTAAACGTGGATCGTTTTGGAGATACTCTAGTGTGCAGTAGCCGGTGATATTACCGGCACATGCACTCTGAAGGAACGGCATACTCGTGCCTTTCCTTCAGAGCTTTTGGCACGGCAATGACTCCCATGTGCATGCGCGCACCGCGTACTAGCACATCATGCCTTTACCCTGCAGGAGGAAGTCTTTTTTTGTTAACTTTTACTACCACTTTAATGATCATGGATGAGCATATTTAAAATGTGCATGAAGATTTATGCTACCCCTGTATTTGCATATATTTATATTTTATTTTACATAGGACTGTATTGTAAATCCAGAATGTTATGATTGTTCTGAGCTTTGAGTTTGACCCGGTTCACGTGTGGTGTGATTTTTCTGTGTTGCGTTTTAAATACGTTGCTAGGTGCACTCCCACTAAACTCTATTAGAACACTTGATTTCATGAAAAGTCCTGCATGCTGCATCTGTGATGCATTTCATAAAATGTGTGTTCTAATGTAAATTAATGGCAGTGCACCTAAAAATGCATGTAAAATGCACATAAAACCCTGATGCAGAAAAACTACAAAAAACCCATCTCTTCAGAGAAGCCTACCCCGCCCTCACCTAATTGCCGATCTCCTCCGCTCTTCCCACCACTCCATCCCCCATAGCTATTTCCTCCTGTACCACTCTCCCCTCCCTCCTAGATTGTAAGCTCCAAGGACCAGGGCCCTCGAACCCCTCGTGTATTGTATTGTTACTGTACTGTCTCGCGTACTGTCTCCCATTATAATGTACAGCGCTGAGCAAACTGTTGGCGCTATATAAATACTGTATAATAATAATAACTTCAACAAACCGATTTAAATCCCACCTTCCGTTGTATTTTTGCAGATTTGGGACAACTGTAATTTCTGTTTCGCTACATGTATAATGTTTCCTTTTTGATGGATTAATAAGACAAAGCAAAGTAGGCCTGAATACCATAAGCCTCTTCTATAAAGCTTTTGTAACATACTGTTTTGTTTTATATGTTTTATTGGAGTGAATTCTGAACAACATTGGAATCTTCTGTTATCTTTTTTGCTTTGTTTTTTCCAGACCTAACAAATCCTATTTTCACATTATAAAATGATTCACTTCCAAAACTATGTGAAGCAGGCTCTGCGTGTGACAACAGAAGCCTTTAGACTTTTATTATGGTGAAACTTTTCTCAAAATTGCATGTCTATGTCATCTGGTTTATTGGAACACCTAACTAAAACTGCCTCTCTAAGAGATTATATTATCCAAAATGAACGCACACCGGATGCAAGTTAAGATTAGGGTTGGTAACATGTTTGACATAAAAAGACTAGAGTGTGTAGTACTCTGATGGGTAAAAAATAACAAAAATTTGATTGTTTAAAAGCTAACTGTACTGAAGCATTGCAATTTATCAAGGAGAAAGGACATTTTCAGTCATACTATAACACAGCGAATGTGAAACCAAGAGGAATATAAAGTTCTAGATAGCTAGAGCAAGCAAAATTGATAAAACTAGCCGTAATTAATAGCAAACCAATCATGATCCTCAGAAACTCTGTACTTCATATAGATATCTGTGACGTTAGCTTTGAAAGCAGTGGTTAAGACCAAATATATAAAATGCATCTCTAGGTTACATTAGTGTGTGTGTGGGGTCTTTCTTCTCCATTTCCTTGATCAAAAGTAGCCAGCAAATTATGTAGAGTACATACCTTGTTGAAATTGTTGAAACTTGGGAATCTATTGTGAGTCACCTTTTAAAACAAGTAATATGCAATACCTAGTTCTCCAAATCAGACCGTTTAGTTTCTTTAGCACAAAGTATGTAATGTCTGATGGTAGCAAAAGGCAGGGAAATACCTTACTGTTTGTACCTTATATGTAACCAAAATTACAATTTCTTCAGCCAAGTGGAAATATTGCAGCTTGGAATCCATTAACCACCTAAAATATTGACTATTTTTAATAAACATGCCGTGTTACTAACAACTAGGAATAGTTAGGAATTTAAAGGTTTGGTCTGAGTCACCAGAACTGGATTATTTTTAAGCCTTGCAGGCACATTATATCATTATCAGATACAGAAAATGAGTTTTTTATGGGAATGTTATGCCCACTAACAGATGTTCCATAGTTGCCAGAAACAGAATATTGCATCCACCGAAAAAGCTATTGCTAGGTTTCTTGTGGCATTAAAATAATTTTTGTTGCCCATAAGACTCTGCAAACACTATAAAAGAAACCTGTGGGATACCGCAAGATGATCAAACTGAACACTCGCCTGCTAGCAGCTAAGCACATATCTTAGATGGCTAAATCCGGCAACCTCAAAGTGTACTGAGTAACACTGAATCTATGTTGCAAGCAAATTCTGGGACTTTATGGTGCTAGAAATGTCCTTTATTGTGGACCTAACGTGTTAAAAGAAGAATGTCTTCCTTCCTCTTATATCAACACATTGGGCTCTATATAATACATATAAAAAAAGTGTGTGTGTGTGTATATATATATATATATATATATATATATATATATACAGTATATATGGATATGTGTGTGTGTATATATGTATAAAAACACAATTGCAGGTTAGCTTATGTTTCTCAGGCTAATGTTGATTTCTTTCTTCTGTGGGTAACTACACATAAGAATTTTGGGTATGAAGGCACCTGCTGACAAAACATCAACTAAAACTGGCCATACATTACTAGATTTTTTTCCATTTAGCCGGTGGTCTATACAGAGAGGATGGAGGAATCTCCCGCTGTGCCTATTGTATGCTGACAGTTGCCACAGACCCTGTGTGAGAAGAATGAGAAGATTTCCTCACTTTTTTCCCAGAGGCAAGACAGGAAATGATAGGAAACATCTCCAAAGTGACTTAAGAAGGCCATATTACTTGGTTGGAAAATATGAATTAAGCTGACCATAGATGGTTCGAATCTTGGTCGGTTTAGCAGGGACTGGCCAAGATTCATTCTATGTATGGGCAGGCTGATTGTACCCAGGTTGATCTATTGGTCAACTTGGGTACAACCTGTATGTCGGATTTCTAGCATGCGATTATTGCCAGTGGCTTTAGCCGCTAGCAATAATCACTGTGTTTTTGCAGGGATGGCTCCTCGCACCTCCCCACCCCCCGCTTGGGAGAACACACTGGCTCCGCTGGGCCTTAATCTTTTGTTTCAATGACAACCACAATATTTTGAAATTGCTAGTACCTTTTGTCTTAAGACGGTGTGGTCACCAAGACAAGTACAGATCTTTGTAGTGGGCACAGACAGCAATGGTAACCTGTACCATGGGCCGCAGACTATACATAAAATGGCTGTCAGGGGCCGCCGGCTATATATAAAATGGGTGTCAGGAGCTGCAGGCTATGCATAAAATGGGGGTCAGGGGAGTCGTGACACCCATCCCATGCACAGCCTGCGCACCTGACACCCATCCCATGCACAGCCTGCGCACCTGACACCCTGACAGTATGTCACCTTGTGACCCTGTATTGGGCACAGGTTGTAATATGTGCACATGCAGATCTTCGGGCATGGCCATGCATTCCATCTTCCAGGCAGTAGTTTACAGAGGAATGATAGCACCTCACCTCTCCGGAAGTGACAGAACTGACAAGGACACTGCATTTATAGCAAGATCAACAGGTTTCTGTACTTGCTATAAAGAAAAAAAGAAAAGAAAGAAAACTATCACAGAACTGGTAAGCTGTAATATATTGAATTGTTTTCCCTTGGCAGAATAAACCTTTGTAGGCAAAATCAGCTTCTGTTTATATACTGTATGTGTGTGTGTGTATGTGTATATATATATATATATATATATATATATAATGTGTATATATATATATATATATATATATCAGAATTTAAAAACAGTGTGGCTGTGCGGGGCTCCACCCACATGGCCAGGTCAATCATGGCTGTGAATGAATTGCATCTACCATGGGCCTCTGTGGCCGACGACTTGTAGTTTTCAGTGAACTGCGAGGGCGCTGGTGAGTGCTCTCGTAGTTTGTTCAGTCTTCCTACCATTCAGTAACTGTCTGCCTGTATGGGAGGTCTGGGCAGAAGACAGATTACCGAGTGTCTACAGGACCCAGACACTGCACCTGCAATCCGCAATGCCTTACAGGCTGCAGTGTAAAATATATATATGCACATTTTTTTTATCTACTAAAAGTTCTACATTTAATTTTTTTTTTTTGTAAAAGGTGAACTTATCCTTTAAACAGAAACACAGAACGTGGCTTGGCCACACCGCCCCACTTCCTCCTCACTGGTTGTGATTGACAGCAGTGGGAGCCAATGGCTCCCGCTACTGTGTCTGAGCCACTGAAGAGGGAGAAACCCAGGAGAGCTGCTGCTCTTGTGCACATCGCTGGATTGAGTTCGGTAAGTTTTGGGGGGGCTGAAGGGGGAGCTGCACATGGAATGCAGGAAGGTAAAACATAGCCCTTAGAACCATTTTAACCCTGAATCTAAAAACAAGAAGGATTTGTTATTGCTGAAGAGACATACTATGGGGTTGAATTACTAAAGGCTTTTTGCAAAGGAATTTGCACTTTGCAAGGGAAACTTCCCTTATCTTAGCGAAAATGTTCTGCTAACTTCCATCCTTGTGTTTTTTTTTCCTTGCATAGGGAAAAGTCTCCTAAGCACCTATGCTTCTAAGTTTAGAAGTGAACAGCTTATTTGCATTTAGTAGATTATTCTACTGTATATGTCTTCTTTGCAATAAACGCCTCTCTTAGCTTTCACCTTGCAAATGCTTTAGAATGTACACTGAGTTGCTCATGCATAAGTTAGAATGTATGCTGTGCACTAGAAAACTCACAAATATGGCTAAACATTTTTTTTTCACATTAGGAATTAACTCTACTTAAACATCCCCCTCAGGGTGGTTAATGTACATTGCAGGAATTTTAACAAAAATTATTGCAGAGTTCCACCTTTTCTGCTCTGATGAAAAAACAGTTTGTTCCACTATATGCTTGGATACTGATTGTGAATGAGAGGGACTGGTCCATTACAATTACCTGGTGCACTCTTCGTGTTCTGATGAGAAAAGCTGCAGTGTCTGCATCCCTTTTAGAAGTACTTAACCCATGTATAGTACCTCACCAAAACTAAAATTATTATTCCAGAGGATGCTTAAAATTTGACTTGTATCTTAGTGCAGACTTCTGGGAAGATCCGTGTGCTAATCGCAAAAGCAGGAAAGGTCATTTCTATGGGTATTCTGTACACCAGCAGTTTACAGAAGGCCTCCAGGCTGCCACATTAAATTGAATTTCACAGAACATTACAGCAGCTATATATTGAAAAGGAAAGGTGATGTTTAAAGTGGTTGTAAAGGTCGAAGGTTTTTTTTTTAAGAATATGTACACCCAATATTTCATATTCCTAAAAAGTGTACCTGCTGTGTCATTTACTTGTATAAAAAAAAAGTATGCTGTTTTCTTTGTATTGCTTCCTTTGTGTAAAATTCCTGGTGTTCCTGCCACTCCCTCTGCTTTCCTAATAAAATCTGACCACATTAGGTATTAGAGCACAGCATGGTCAATTCTCTAAGCTGTGCAGGGAAGATCAATGTGCTGATGCTTCTCCTCCCCCAGCTCCTTATGCAGTTGAGAACAGAGGGAATGTAATAACTTATTAAAAAAAAGGAAAAACGGGTATTTATAATACATTGATATCTATACACAAATGTTTTGCCTTTCATTTCTTTTTTAAATGGGTTGTTTTACAAAAATATTGACACCCCTGTCAGATAATGCACCACTTCGCCTAGAAAATTGTTGCAACTACAAATGTTTTGGCACTCCCATGTTTTTCTTTTGCTTGTATTGATACGACACAAAAAAGTGGAGAAACAAAAAGGCAAATCTGACACATTCCATGCAAAACCCCAACAGTTATTGGCTCCCTCAATGTAATATTTGGTAACACCCCTTGGAAAAAAATACTGAAATTCGTCACTTCCTGTAACCATCAATGAGTTTCCTACACCCCTCTACTGGAATTTTGGACCACTCTTCTTTCACCAACTGCTCCAGGTCTCTCAGATTGGAAGAGTTCCTTTTCCCAACTGCTGTTTTGAGATCTGTCCACAGGTGCTCTATGGGACTGAGATCTGGGCTCATTGCTGGCCAGTTCAGTACTCTCCAGTACTTGCTTGGTCTGAAACCATTTCTGGGTGCTTTTTGACATGTGCTTTGGGTCATTATCCTGCTGTAAGACCCGTGACCTTTGACAGAGACCCAATCGCACCCTATAGTACATATGTTGTAAAAAATATAAAAGTACCAGTTTAACCGCTTTCCCGCTACCCTATAGCAGAAATACTGCTACAGGGTGGCAGGGGTGCGCAAAATCATGTGTATATATACATGATTTTGCATTTCCGGGTGGGGGACACGCCCTACCTGTACCACTAGTTTTGGCCTCAGCTGTCAATCACCAAGTCCCGGCCGATGATTACTCTCTGGCACCCGGTGATCGCCACGTATTACCAATGGGGGGAGAGAACTGTATGTAAACAATACTGCCCAGTGCCATTGGTACAGTGTGAGTGCTTTTTATTAGCACTGATCAGTTTATTGGTGTCACTGGGGATGTAAGTGACACTAAGTCAGTTCCCCCCAGTGTCAGAATGCTCGCCGCAGTCCCACTATAAATTGCTGATCACCGCCATTACTAGTAAAGAAAAAAAAAAATTCCAGTATATATACCGCCATTTGTAAACACTATAACTTTCACATAAATCAATTAATGTACACTTATTGGGATTTTTTTTAACAGACATGTAGCAGAATACATTTTGGGCTAAATTTCCAGTATATATACCCCTATTTGTAAACACTATAACTTTCACATAAATCAATTAACCATTAGCTGCCCGGCCTATAGCCGTTTGGCGGCGGCAAAAATGCATCAGCTTTCCGGGTGCACACCATTTGGCGTGCTCCCGCACATGCGCAGTTCGTGCGGTTGCAGAGCCGCGCAGCGGCGCGATCTGTCACCGGCCGTGTACTTTGGACACGGCCGATGACAGATCTGAGTACCAGCCCCCGTTGCCGATACCATGTGACCTGCTGTGACCAATCACAACAGGTCACATGACAGTTGTATACAATGGCTGGCTTCATTCATGCCATCCATTGTATACTAGTGCCTAGCTGTGAATGGTCACAGCAGGTCACATGCACATGTCATGTGATTAGCTGTGGCCAAATCACAGCTAAGCACAAAAAAAAAAAAAAAAATACCCTGAATAAATCGATTTAATTCAGGTAAATGCTTGCTTATAGCAAAGTATTTCTGTGCTATAAGCATTTTGTGTAAAAAAAAAAAAAAAATACTGATCACTTCCCCAAAGTAGTACAATGTTATTATGGTAACATTGTACTACTTTGGTCATAGTAAAATATGAAAAAAAAATCTTAAAAAAAATAAAAAATGTAATAAACAATTTAAAAAAAATATATATCTATACCGTATTTTTCGGCGTATAAGACAACTTTTCAACCCCTGAAAATCTTCTGAAAAGTCGGGGGTCGTCTTATACGCCGGTGCGAGCCGGTGTCAGGACGGCACTTTTTCGAGGGGTGGCGCGGCGCCACCCCCCCTCCTCCTCCAGCGGACACTAAGTACAGGGGTGGACAGAGGGGCTGCTGTACCTTACCTGGCTCCGGTCCCACGATGATCCGGTCCAGGAAGCGCGGCTGCTCCTTCTATTCTCCCCCCCCCCCCACTGACACCAATGATGGGGCACTATTCCTCCCACTGATACCAATGATGGGGCACTATTCCTCCCACTGACACCAATGACACCACTGACACCAATGATGGGGCACTATTCTCCCCCCCCACTGATACCGATGATGGGGCACTATTCCTCCCACTGACACCAATGATGGGGCACTATTCCTCCCACTGATACCAACGATGGGGCACTATTCTCCCCACTGATACCAATGATGGGGCACTATTCCTCCCCCACTGACACCAACAATGGGGCACTATTCTCCCCACTGACACCAATGATGGGGCACTATTCTCCCCACTGACACCAATGATGGGGCACTATTCTCCCCACTGATACCAATGATGGGGCGCTATTCCTCCCACTGACACCAATGATGGGGTGCAATTCTTGCCACTAATACCAATGATGGGGCACTATTCCTCCCACTGACACCAATGATGGGGTGCTATTCCTCCCACTGACACCAATGATGGGGTGCTATTCCACTGATACCAATGATGGGCCACTATTCCTCCCACTGACACCAATGATGGAGCACTATTCCTCCCACTGACACCAATGATGGGACACTATTCCTCCCACTGACACCAATGATGGGGCACTATTCCTCCCACTGACTAATGATGGGGCACTATTCCTCACACACTGACACTAATGATGGGGCACCATCATTGGTGTCAGTGGGAGGAATAGTGTCCCATCATTGGTATCAGTGGGAGGAATAGTGCCCCATCATTGGTGTCAGTGGGAGGAATAGTGCCCCATCATTGGTGTCAGTGGGAGGAATAGCACCCCATCATTGGAATACCATACTGAAATACCATACCATATTGAAATCAAATCTGATGTTTTTTCATTTTTATTTGGTGTGCGTTGGAAGAGGGGTAGTCTTATACGGCGAGTATAGCTCAAACTCTATATTTTAGCAGGAAAAGTAGGGGGGTCGTCTTATACGCCCAGTCGTCTTATACGCCGGAAAATACGGTATTTTTTTTTTCATACTGTCACCAGTCAGTGTCCCTGTCACCGCCATGCCAGTTATATGATGACGCTGTACTGCACTGGTGACAGTATGTAAAAAAAAATAGTGAAAATAATTTTTTTAATTTTTTTATTTTCCGAAAAATGATGACAAAAAAAATACAACTTCAAAAAAAGTACGTCCGACTGTCTACTCTGCAAAAAGGGGTCATTTGGGGGATATCTGTACTATTCTGATATTCTTGGACCTCAAGAAATTAGATTGGCTGTCAGTACTTCACAAACTATGGTATAGATCTGAAAATTGATCAATCCTGAACTCTATAACTTTCCTACAAACTAAATAATACATCCTAATTTGGGTTATATTCACCAAAGACGTAGTAGAATACATCTTGGCCTAAATTTATGAAGAACAATTATTTATTTGTAAACTTTTATAACAGAAACAAAGAAAAACGTTTTTTTTTTCAAAATTTTTTGTTAATTTAGCAAAAAATAAAAACCCCAGTGGTGTACCACCAAAAGAAAGCTCTAGTTGTGTGAAGAAAATGCTAAAATTTTAGTTTGGGTATAATGTTGTATGACCGCGCAATTGTCATTCAAAGTGTGAGAGCGCTGAAACGTGAAAAATGGCCTGGGCAGGAAGGTGTAAAATTGCCCGGTATTTTTAACAAAGACATGCAGCAGAATACATTTTGACCTAAATGACGAAATTTGATTTTTAAAAATTTTTTTACTGGACATGTTTAATTGCAAAAAGTAAAAAGTAATGCATCGTCGTAATGCAAAAAATTGCCTGGTCAGGAAAGGGAGCAAATCTTCTGGAGAGCAAGTGGTTAAACCAGGAAAAAAAAAAACCAAATGCAAAGCCATGATAGTTGCAGTTTAAATTTATCTTTTTCAAATACATTTCCAGGCAATTTTGAAATGACTGTAGTTCTCCTTTAACTCTGCATAGCCCTAAATGAGTGTGGTGAAGCCTTGTTTTACCTTCCTGATAGTGTGTAACCTGAAGATGATAGTGGTTACTCCTAATCGTTCCCACAGTACACACTGTAGCCTGTGTAGAAAGCTAATCGAGTGCACAACAAAGGGTAATCTGAGGGGACCTATTTATAACAATTGGTGTTTATCATTATCCACTGAACTGTAAGTAACGTCAAAAGAGGAGATTCGATATTGAATGTCCCTGTTTCTGAAAGAAAAACAATTCAAAAGTGAAGGAAAGAAGTAATTAAACTAATGGCCATACACTAAAACGTGCAGACTTATGTGTGTAAATGGTGGGATGTGAGTGACAGCTCATTTGGATGATGACCTTTAATTTGCTTCCACACCAGTCATGTTTTTCTTGTAGAGCTGCGGATGTAATCTTAAAATGAATCTGACACTCTGAACATATTTTATATTTTAGCGTGAACTAATAGATTAGTATAAAACAAGCCGTATTTCATTTAGTTCTTGCAGTTGTCATGTTTTTTTTAGGTGTGCATGGGTCATGTGTATCAGAGTGTATAACCCCTCAATATTACTTCAGGGAAGACCCCAGCCTTTTTTAAAAAAATCAATTTTGGTGCACCTGGGGAAGTTAAAAATGATCCCTAACCTCGAGCAGAGTTATGTTTTGCTTCGAACCCAGTACACAAGGCTTTGCTGGCCACTGATACTCCAGAACTGAATTATTGAAAGGAAGGGGTGGTGTGTAACCCTCAGCACATGCTGAGCACTGAGTCCCGGCCAACAGTTGATGGCTGGGACCCACCGATCGGCAGAGTGGATGATAGGAGAGAGTTCTGTGTTTGTAAACAACACAGGGCTCTCTATTGACAGTGGTGGTAATCTGGTTTTTGTCTCTCTTAGTAAAATCAGCACACACTTAACATGTTAGGCACACAGTTAACTCTTTGAGTGCCCCTTGATGATAACCCCTGTGTCATTAATACAGTGTCAGTGTATATTATTCGCACCGATCACTGTATTTGTGGGAACTGACACTGATATCACCAGTGATACAAAGTATCAGTTAGTGTCAGATAGCCCGCTGCACTATCACAGTCCCACTATAAGTCACTGATCGCTGCCATTACTAGTATAAAAAATATATAAATTCCAGTATACATCCCACAGTTTGTAGATGTATAACTTTAACGAAAATCAATTATATATGCAAACTGGATTCTATTTTTCACCAAAAGGCATGTAGCAGAATACAATTTGGCCTAAATGCATGTAGAAATTAGATTTGTATTTTTTTTTTTTTTGGATATGTCTTATAGCAGAAAGTAGTGTGTATGTATGTGTGTGTATATGTGTGTGTGTATATGTGTGTATATATATATATGCAGTTGTGTTCAAAATAATAGCAGTCAGACATCACTAACCTGATCAAATCACTGTTTTTGGTAGAAATTATATTTTTACATGGCAAATAATTTACTAGCAGGTGTAGTAGAGTAATAGAAATCCAACAGACCCAACAGTCATGACATGCATGCTGCTGATTCTGTGTAATTGAATCGCTAATTGAAAGGGGCATGTTCAAAATAATAGCAGTGTGGAGTTCTATTAGTGAGGTCATTCATTCTTTGAAAAACAGGTGGCAATTATTGCCCTTATTTAAGGAAGGAAGGCAGCAAATGTTGTACATGCTGGTTACAGTGCATTTCTCTCTGAAATTCTGAGGAAAATGGGTCGTTCCAGACATTGTTCAGAAGAACAGCGTACCTTGAATAAAAAGTTGATTGGAGAGGGGAAAACATATAAAGAAGTGCAGAAAATGATAGGCTGCTCAGCTAAAATGATCGCAATTGCTTTAAAATGGCAACCAGAACCTTAAAGACGTAAAAGAAAGTGAAAAACTACCATTAGAATGGATAGAAGAATAGCCAAAATGGCAAGGACTCAGCCAACAATCAGCTCCAGGAAGATCAAAGGTCTAAAGTTACCTGTGAGTACTGTTACAATTAGAAGACCCCTATGTGAAGCCAAGCTATCTGCAAGAAGCCCCCGCAAAGTCCCACTGTTGAAAAAAAGACGTGCTGAAGAGGTTACAATTTGCCAAAGAGCACATTGACTGGCCTAAAGAGAAATGGCGCAACATTTTGTGGACTGATGAAAGGAAGATTGTTCTTTTTGGGTCTAGTGGCCGGGGACAGTTTGTCAGACGACCCCCAAACACTGAATTCAAGCCACAGTACACTGTGAAGACAGTGAAGCATGGTTGCATAAGCATCATGATATGGGGATGTTTCTCGTACTTCGGTGTTGGGCCTATTTATAGCATACCAGGGATCATGGATCAGTCTGAATACATCAGAATACTTGAAGAGGTCATGCTGCCTTATGCTGAAGAGGAAATGACCTTGAAATGGGTGTTCCAACAAGACAACGACCCCAAACACACCAGTAAACGTGCAACATCTTGGTTCCAGACCAACAAGATTGACCTTTTCTAGTGGCCAGCCCAATCCCCGAATCTTAATCCAATAGAAAACTTGTGGGGTGACATCAAAAATGCAGTTTCTGAGGCAAAACCAAGAAATAGAGAACTGTGGAATGTAGTCCAATCATCCTGGGCTGAAATACTTGTTCACAGGTGCCAGAAGTTGGTTGACTCCATGCAACACAGATGTACAGCAGTTCTCAGAAACAGTGCTTATACAACTAAATATTAATTAAGTGATTCAAAGGAAAGCAACATCTTCAAATATTTTTCAGTTTATATAGTGAATGTTTGAGTTTGTAAAGAAGAATACAAACACTGCTATTTTTTTGAACAGTCTAATATTCACTTTCCTTCAATTTTTTTAGAGGAACAACACAAATTTGATATATTTTTCTCCATGTTTTGATTTGGAATAGAATGTGTAGTGTTCCCAATGCATTTGTGTGGATGGAAATAAAAGGAAGGATTATGAGCTTCATCCACTTTTTTCAACACACTGCTAATATTTTGAAGTGTGTGTGTGTGTGTGTGTGTGTGTGTGTGTGTGTGTGTGTGTGTGTGTGTATATATATATATATATATATACACTTTTTTTTCTTTTTTTTTTAATTTTCAGTCTTTTTTGTTTTTTATGAAAAAAAAAAAAAAAAACAGTGGTGAGCAAAACCAAACAAAAGAAAGCTGTATTTATGTGAAAAAATTATATAAATTTTATTTGGGTACAGTGTTGCATGATCGTGCATTTGTCAGTTAAAATAGCTCAGTGCTGATTAGCAAAAAGGGCCCATTGAGGTGCATTGCAGTTACACATGTGTTAACATCCCACATATTAATGCACTTTGCAGTGCCATTTAGTTTGAATGCAGCCCATTCACTAAGACAGTGAAGCTCCGACACACCACAACCCACAGTAATACACTACCACGCATTAACAAAATGAATGCATATCTGGGTTTTTTTGTCCCTTTGTGTGTTCTGGTGCATTGGCAAGCCATTCTTTTGACGCTTTAACACAATGCATATTAAAGCAAGACACAAGGTGCATTAGTGTGTGTGTGTGTGTGTGTGTGTGTGTGTGTGTGTTCACACAGCGCACCAGGATGGCAATGCTTGAATGAGCCCTCAATGTAATTTTAAATGATCTGTCAGTCTGTGCTTATGTAGTTGCCTACACAGATGGATTCAGCTTGGGAGAGTACAGGGCAGCACTGTATCCTGCTCTGCTTTGTGTATTACAGCATATGTACAGTACATAGGAAGCTGAGTAATAGGAGGAGAGAGAACATGAAATAATCCAGTCATAGGCTGGGATAATCATAGACCTAGCTTTTGCTGCTAGAACATGACTGCTCTGACTGAAAGACATGTGTGGATTACAATAAATATATCTAATAAATATAACTGAATAAAATTAGTTTTCTTTTTTAAGGCTTTTCTTTTTTTACCTGTAGTTTATTAATTCACAGAACTCTGAATGACGTGGCCGTGCTTTTTTCAAACTGTGACAGCGGGTGCGGGGAGAAGATCCCTGGCCCTCTGTCATGGGGGGATTAACTTATCCTTTAACCTGTTGCCTTTTGGAAGGTTTACCTCCTTCCAGACTGGGCCATTTTATTGTGCTTGGCACTGTGCTACTTCTTAAACTGACAATTGTGCAGTCATGCAAACACTTTAGCCAAATTACATTTATATCATGTTTTTTTTCACACAAATTCAGCTTTCTTTTGGTATTTGATCATCACAGTGGAGTTTTATTTTTTATTATATAAATGAGAAAAGACCAAATATGTTTGAAAAAAACAATATCTTTTTCTTTCTGCTTTAAAACATATCCAATACAAAATTTATAAAATCTAATTTCTTCAAAAATTTAGGCCAAAATGTATTCTGCTACATGCTACTTTATTTAAAAAAAAAAAATCCCAGTAAGTGCATATTAATTTGTTTGCATGAAAGTTAAAATGTCTACAAGCTAAGGGATATATACTAGAATTTGAATTCATAATTTTTTTTTATACTAGTACTGGCGGTGATCAGCGTCTTATAGCGGGACTGTTACTATGTGCGGTGGGCAATCTGACACTTTGTGGGTACTGGCTTACTGACACTGGCATCACCAGTGACTAATACAATGATCCATGCTAATACTATACACTGTCACTGTAGTAATGACACTGGCTGGGAGTTTTAATGTGTAACACAGTATGTGCTGCTTTTACTAATGGATCTGGTTTTTCTCCCTCTGTAGCAGGGAATGAAAAAACAGCAAGATTGACTGTCACTATACAGTGCTCTGTGCTGTTTATCTTCACAGAGCTCTGTTCGTGAATCACTGAGCCGATCAGTGGGTCCTGGTGGTCAATCATTGGCCGGGACCCACCGATTGGCTTGTGCTATAACTACTTGCCCTCCTGAGGATTTACCCCTATTCCTGACCAGGCCTCTTTTTGCTACTCGGCGCTGCACTAAACTGATAATTGCGCGGTCATGCAATGCTGCACCCAAACGAAATTTACGTCCTTTTTTTTCACATAAATAGAGCTTTCTTTTGGTGGTATTTGATCAACTGTGCGCTTTTCATGCTATAAACAAAAAAAGACCGAAAATTTTGAAGAAAAACAATATTTTTTTACTTTCAGCTTTAAAAAATATATAGTAAAATCAAAGTTAGTTATAAATTTATACCAAAATGTATTCTGCTACATGTTTTTGGTAAAAAAAATCCCAATAAGTGTATATTGATTGCTTTTTGTGAAAGTTATAGCGTCTACAAACTATGGTATAGATACTGCAATTTACCCGCAATTTTTTTGCTATACATGCTGCACTAGTTTTAACGGACAATTGCGCGGTCATGCAATACGGTACATAAATGAAATTTTTGTTTTTTTCCACACAAATAGAGCTTTCTTTTGGTAGTATTTGATCACCTGTGCGCTTCTTATTTTTGGTGCTATGAACAGAAAAATTTTTAAGAAAAACATTTTTTTTTTTTTTAGAACAATATTTTCTCATTTTGGTCATAAAAAATATCAAAAAAAACCCTAAAATTTTGTCATAAATTTAGGCCAAAATGTATTCTGCTACATGTTTTTGGTTAAAAAATCCCAGTAAGTGTATATTTATTGCTTTGTGTGAAAGTTATGGCGTCAACAAACTATGGTATAGATAATGGAATTTACACAGCTTTTACTTTCTGACTGACCATAACATTTTTTGAGGTGCTAAAATACCAGGATAGCACAAACATCCTCAAATGACCCCTTTTTGGAAAGTAGACACCCTAAGCTATCTGCTGAGAGGCATATTGAGTCCATGGAAGATTTATTTTTTTTTAAGTTTCTGGAAAGTGACAAAAACTTTTTTTTTTTTTTTACACAAAGTTGTCATTTAAATGATTTATTTCTTGCACAAGCCATGGTTATATGTAGAATTACCCCCCAAAATACATTTTGATACTTCTACCGAGTATGGGGATACCACGTGTGTGAGACTTTTTGGGAGCCTAGCCACATACAGGAGCCTTAAATCCAATGACCACTTTGAAAGCCTGAAGGTGCCTCCTCATTTCATTTCCTCATTTCACTTCCTCAATACCTATCACAGTTTCGAAGACCCTGACATGCCAGGATAGCACCAACCCCCCCCCCCCCCCCAAATGACCCCTTTCTGGAAAGTAGACACCCCAAGGACTTTAAAAAGAGGCATGGTGAGTATTTTGCAGATCTCATTTTTTCTCACAAGGTTTTGAAATATAAAAAAAATAGAAAAAATATGTTTTTGTTTTTTTTCTTTATTTTCCAAAAACTTGTGGCAACAAATGACAGCCCAAAAAAATGTAAATTCGAAAACCGTAATGAGTTAACATGCGACTGGTCTGGCAAGGTTTGAATTTGGGTTGGCGGCAATAAATTGTTGTGCATATAAATTGCTTTGATCCATAATCAACGCATGTAGATATTCCGTGAAAAACAGCTCCAAAAATCAAGGAGGTATGTGAAAGACCAAGATGTGCTAGACCGCTGGTACTCGCCAGTTCACCAAAAGGTAGAGCGGCTCTAGTACTTGCACTCTGCTGCATATGAGAGTCATCAAAATTTACCGGCAAGTGCTAACAGAGATCAGGCCTGATTCTGCGAACACTGCAGTTTTGTGTGCAATCTATCAAGTGACAGTGACCTATGGACACTGAACTTGCTGGGGGAGAAGGGGGGGGGAAGCGTAGGGGCTAAACGCAGGTGCTGGCAGGTGCCGGGGCTGATCCCGCTAACGCTGTGTTTTTTGGGGATGCTATACTAATGTGAACACTGGTATAGTGCTGATCTGATCAAATATATTGACCCGTTCAGACACTATACTAGCAATGGAGGTTTATTGCGCATGAGCGTGCTCCTGGCAATCAAGGGGTTAAATGTGATGACTGGTGTACTGATGGGCAATCTGATGCTATCTGGGAGGGGTGTGAAAACCACGGGAGCGCAAATCATGTGTGTGTATGTATGTATGTATATATATATATATATATATATGTGATATTGCGTACCCATGCCGCCCTGTAGCAGTATTTCTGCTATAAGGCGGTCAGGAAGCGATTACAGAAGTGGTTTGTGTTACGTCCATGCGTTACTTTAACTGACAAATGCGCGGTCATGCAACACTGCACCCAAATTAAATTTACATCCTTTTTTTCCCCACAATTTGAGCTTTCTTTTGGTGGTATTTGATCGCCTGTGCGTTTTTTTAAATTTTTTGCGCTAAAAAAAAAGCCTGCCAATTTTGAGGAAAAAGAAAACAATATTTTGGACTTTTCGCTATAAAACATGTCCAGTAAAAAAATGTAAAAATCTAATTTCATCATAAATTTCTGCCAAAATGTATTCTGCGACGTCTTTGCTAAAAAAAAATTAATTGGTTTACGTGAAAGTTATAGCGTCTACAATTGGTGGGAAAGATACTGGGATTTTTTTTTTTATTATACTAATAATGGCAGCGATCAGCGACTTATGGCAGGACTGCGGCGGACATTTTGACACTGGGGGGGAAATGACTTGGGGTCAATGACATCCCAGTGACACCAATACAGTGATCAGTGCAAAAAAAAAGCCCACTGACACTGTACTAATGGCACTGGGGAGGAAGGGGTTAACTTTTTTTTATGTAATGGAAGGGTTAACTGTGTGAGGGGAGTGTTTTAGTAGGGGGCGGGGATGTGTGCTTCACAGGAACATGCTGATCCAGAGAGATAAACTCTTCTCTCAGGATCAGCATGCTCGAAACTGACATATAGCAGAGCTGCAGTGTAAACACTGCAACTGTGCTCTGTGTCACTGTTTGCCTGCAATCGCCGGGACCTGGCAGGTAATGACCTGCCGGGATCCGCTGATTGACACCCGCTGCCGCGATCGGCAGGACAGGTAGGAGGTGCGTAGCAGGACCTCGCGCGAGCCCCCTACCTGTTTTGCAGAGTGACGTTTAAAAAACGCGTTCTGCGCCGCGGTGCCGCCCTGCCTCAGTAAAAACACTGTGGCTGGTCGGCAAAGTGTTAATGAATCACAGTATGTCCAGGTCAGCGAGGACGCACTCGCCCTACCCAGAAGTGCTGATCACATACCAGATACATTATCCAGCACATCTAAGTGATGCGCTGGCAAGTGGATATAGGAAACAAATACTGAGAGAAATGTAGAGGCTTCCATTGCTGATATTCTTCTGAATATATTAGTTGCTGATATTCTTCTGAATATATTAGTTGCTGATATTCTTCTGAATATATTAGTTACTGGGCTGTCTCATGCGTCAATTTATATTTCCATGTTTGCAATCAAATGTGAGAAAACCCCACTACATGTTTATCTCCCATTCACACAGCATATCTAAAATTTAAAAATGTGTGTATGTATGCATGTATGTGTGTGTATATGTATGTGTGTGTAAATATATACATATATATTTCAAACCGCCCTGAGGGAGGGGCGAAAACGCGTTGACGCATTTCCTGTCTATACCCCGTACGTCTGACGTCACTTCCGGTGAGTGGAACGCACGCTGAGCGGTGCATTCCAGTGGCCATTTTCTGGCATCTGTGGAAAGTCTTAGTCTGTATAGCTGCTGCTGTATCCTGAGCTGGGATGTGAGAGTCCTGAGGAGGCATTAACAGTGTTCATTATCGGTCTGGAAGATGCTGGTTTTAAATAAACATGCTTTTTGAAAGAGAAAAAAATGTGAGTGGTAATAGTCTCTAGTTTGAATAATGATTCTAAGTGGCAATATTACACTATGTAAATTTTTTTCGCCCTGGTTGAACGGTGGAGCCTATTTGTATCGTTGAAGATCCCTCTAGAGCAGGCATGTCCAAAGTCCGGCCCGCGGGCCATTTACGGCCCGGGGGTCGGTTTAATACGGCCCTCCAACAGCCCTCCCTGCTCTGTGTAATGTGGCCCTCCCACGGCCCTCCCTTCTATGGCAGACAGTCTTCTGCTTGAGAGCAGAGGGCAGTGGGCATGCCTGACTGCGGCGCGTTCTCCCTGGTCTGTGTAAATGCGGCTGTCGCACGGCCCTCCCTTCTGTGGCAGACAGTCTTCTGCTTGAGAGCAGTGCACATGCGTGACTGCGCCGCGCTGGGAGCGACAGAGGGCGGTGACGTCAGGGCCGGGCTTCCAGCGTGAAGTGTGTTTCTCTTCCCCTCCCAGCTGCCGAGCAGAGACTTCAGCTCCAGCTACCTTTTTCACCCTTCACATTAGTGCAGGTAAGTTTTTTTTAAATTTATTTTCAATACATTGTGAAAACTCAGCTGTCAGTTGATCTTAATGTTATGAAATGAAAAGTATGTCGTTTGCAATTAACTTGGCATAAAATAATTTATTTGCATTTAATTGTATCGGTTCAAAGAATGTTCGGAAAAATGTTCGGCCCCCCACCATGTTCACTTCATCCAATCTGGCCCTCTTTGAAAAAAGTTTGGACACCCCTGCTCTAGAGTGAACAGCAAAGAGGGTATTAGGATCCCTTAAATTCCTAAAAAGTGTCCCATTCACCTAAATCTGGTGAGTGTATTTGATGTTGGTTTCACGGGTGGAAGGTGAAAGTTTCTTTTGGTGTATTTGAAGAGTCTTTGGGAAAGAAGAAAGTCACTTGATTTAATATTTTTTCACTTGATTTTTTCACTTGATATTTTTTCACTTGATATATATATGTATATTTCACGGACAAAAAATTTTTTTTCTGTTTTTTGTGGACTTTCATTATTGATTTTTAATAATATTAATTATTAATTTTATTAATTTTTTTATTATGATGCACTTTATTTATTGATGGTGTGTAGAGGTCTATGTTTGCGCTGGTTTATTTATTATTTATTGTGGTTTGTGTTTTTGCACAGTGCACAGCAGCAGTATAGTACCTGTGGGAATCTGTTGGCGCAGGAATAATAGTTCATATAAAAAATATATATATATCTCTTAACCTTCTCTTTGGTGAAGCTGTCAGGCTTTTTTTCCACTTGTCTCTTGTCTGTATTACTAAAGGTTGTCAATTAAATGGCACCATGGGCAGTAAAGTGACAGATTAAACGTAGACGTATTTCCACTTTTGCAGTCAAATTTGGGAAAGCCCCATTATATGTATGTTATGTGTTCCAATTCACACAGCATGCTTAATTTTTTAAAATATTTCTTACCTTTTATATGTTTCTCAGGGGAAGGTGTCTTGATGGGCTGCAAGGTTTGTATGGTTGGTATGTCAGAGTGAGTCTGTCCTCATTAACCACTTGACAACCGGGCTATAGCCAAATGACGGCTACAGCACGGTTGTCCTGTTCTGGGAGGGCGTCATGATCTCCTCCCAGAACGTGTCCTCCCACCACCCCCAGTGGAGCTCACCCGCCGATCTCCGTGATCCATGTGTCCTACGGACACAGCTGATCACGTGATGTGGTAAAAGGCCAATCACAGTGGCCTTTTACCATGTGATCAGCTGTGTCCAGTGACTCAGCAGATCACTGGGTAAATGCAGTTGCCAGTTGTCGGCTGCACTTTCCTCATGCTGTCACAGCGTGAAGAAAGTACTGCCGATAACCGGCAATTGTCAGAAAACAGATCGGCCCTGATCATCAGGGCATTGAGGATCAGTGCCCTGATGATCAGTGCCACCAACCTGTGCCCAGCAGTGCCCCCCATCGGTGCTGCCCAACAGTGCCCCCCATCGGTGCTGCCCAGCAGTGCCACCTATTTGTGCCCATCATTGCTGCATATTGGTGTCACTGATCAGTGTCGCCTATCCGTGCTACCTCATCAGTGCCACCTGTCAGTGCCCATCGGTGCTGCCCATCAGTGCAGCCTCATCAATGAACATCAGTGAAGGAGAAAAATCACCTGTTTGCAAACTTATAATAGAAACAAAGAAAAACTTTCTTTACTCACCAGTGCCGAGTAAATACCACCAAAAGAAAACTCTATTTTTGTGAAAAAAAATTATAAAAATTTCATGAGGGTACAGCTTTGCATGACTGCGCAATTGTCATTCAAGGTGCAACAGCGCTGAAAGCTGAAAATTGGCCTGGGCAGGAAGGGGTATAAGTGCCCAGTAGGAAAGTGGTTAACATACAGTGCAAGCAGCCTAGCCTCCAAATATTTAACAATTTGTTAGGACTAACAGTGTTCAAATCTAGTTACAATTGATAATGAAGCCCTGCCTGTACAGTACAGACATGGTTAAAGCGGTGTTCCACCTGAAAAAAATAAAATAAAAGTCAGCAGCTTCAAAAACTGTAGCTGCTGACTTTTAAAATACAGACACTTACCTGTCCCTCGGTCCAGCGGTGTCCTCCCCACCGCTGGTTTCACCGGCTGTCTTCTCTCCCTGGTGTCGGCATCTTCAGTGTGGGCACCCGGCTGTGACAGCTTGCGGCTTCACAGCCTGGTGTCCACTGTGCATGTGCGAGAAGTGATGCGCTTTGTGAATGGCCCCGTAGTCTTCTGGGACTTGTCACGTGTCCCAGAAGACTATGGGGAGGGAGGAGGACAACTTCCGCTTCCGATCACCTAGGCGATCGCAGCAGAAGTTTGAGTGGGTACCTGTCAAATGCGGTTACCCACTCCCCAAAGGTGCCAATCCTTAATGGGGAGCAGGGGACAAAGACTTGGGTGGAGCTCCGCTTTAATTATATCAAACACAGCTACCCAGCCCCTCATAAAGAAAGAGAACACTGTGGGATTTTCTTTGCTGGAATTTGCTGAAATAAGTATCTTAAAAAGGTAAGCTGCAATGTTTTTTTTGTGTTAAAATTGTTCTATGTGAATAGAAAAATGTAACACATATAAATTAGGTATTACCCCAGTTTGGCAGCAAAAGTGGATATTCATTTAAAGGCAATGGTGCTGTGCAATGTGATCAACTCTCATTCCCACCAAGTAAAATTAATCTGCTTCATGTCCTTGTTTGTCCTGCTTGGCATGTTGCACAGAAAATGATTAATCATAATCTGTTGCATCAGTTTCATTGGATGGGTTATGTATGACTATGCTAATTTAGTGTTAGTGTGTCCTGACCTATCTTTTAACCACTTACCCTCCAGAAGATTTACCCCCTTCCTGATCAGGTCATTTTTTTGCGATACAGCACTGCGTTACCTAACTGACAATTGCACGGTCATGCAACGCTCTACATAAATGAAATTTTTTTTCCCCACAAATAGAGCTTATTTTCGGTGGTACTTCATCACCTCTGTGTTTATTTTTCATTTAATTGCGCTATAATCAAAAATATTTTTGACTTTTTGCTATAAAATATATCCAATAAAAAAGTTTTTTAAATAAACTTTAATCAAAAGTTTGGGCCAAAATGTATTCTGCTACATGTTTTTGCTAAAAAAAAAAAAAAAATTCAATAAGTGTATATTGGTTTACATGAAAGTTATAGTGTCTACAAATGACAGTATATTGTAATTTTTAGTTATTTTTTTTATCCTAGTAATGGCGGCGATCAGCGACTTCTAGAGGGACTATGGGACTGCGGCGGGCAATCTGACATTGGGGGGAAGTAACTGCCACTGACATCTCCAGTGACACTAATACAGTGATCAGTGCTAATAAAAAGCAGTGACACTGTACTAATGACACTGGGCAGGAAGGCGTTAACATCTGCGGCGATCAAAGTGTTAACTGTGTGTTTGTCAAGGTTGTCGTCAGCCAGTGCGTTACCCTGCCACTAGGCCTACCTGTCCGTTCCACAGCCCTGCCCTGACAGTGTTAGGGAGTGATTTTATCGTGTACTGTGTTGTGCTTTACTAAGCAGACCTGCTGCTCTCTATCGCTCTGCTGTGTATAGCGATAAAAAGCAGCACGTCCATTCTAACAGGAGAGAGATATGTGTTGTTTACACATGGATCTCTTCCCTCTAAGCTTTGCCGACGATCACTAAGTCCTGGATAAAAATTGCTGACCGGGACCCAGTGATTGACATCCTCAGGAGCCAATACCCCGGAATGCAAAATCATGTATATTTATGTGATTTTGCCCAGCGAAGCCATCCTGTAGCAGTACATCTGCTATGTGGCGGCGTGTAAGTGGTTAATTCAGGTTTGGGCAATCTGCAAAAGTATATGCTTAAGGATCATGAATTAGTTGTAAGGTATACTTTTTTTTTTTCGGGTCTCTCAGATGAACAGTTGTTTCTGTTGGTTTTTAGGGGCCCATGACAACAGCAAACAGAAAACATGGAATGTGAGAACTATATCTTAATGACACTTGAATGCCAAGATTAAAAAAAAATAGCTCTTTTATTCCAGTTGATAGTTATATAACCAGTCAGAGTCATAATTATTTATATTTCAATACTCCTATGACTTATGATTTGATTCTTAGCAATTTCCATGTTGTAGGGGATGATTATGAATTAAATTCATTTTGAAAGGTTTGTGTATCTCCCAAAGTGTTTTGCTTTCCATATTAAAAATGCAATTATCTAGGATACGATCCCACAAACAAACGTGATCTGGATAAACCTTGGGCTGATGCCGGGTGACATAAATGTGTTTGACAATAATATTGCTTTTGCAAAACTGTTTGATAATTTTCATTATTGTTAATTAAACTTGAAAAATCACAGACGTCTGCCAAAATTAACATAGGTTGTGCAGCCGGAAACTGAAAATTACTTTAATTGATCATAAGATAGTTTCCCTGATCACCAATTAGACTAAATTAGAGATCAGGTTTCAAGACACGAATAAAGACCATGGCTGATGAGGAATAAAAACAAGATTACATAGTGTAACATAAATATAATTTCCTTTTATCACCAATTGTATCATGTCAAGTAAGAAGGTTGCAGACCTTTTAAGCATATAAGGTTGGTCAGATACAATACTTTTCAATTAATGTAATGACAGGGGAAGTATTTAGAGTTTAATGGAGATTGCACTGCAGAAATTACTTCCAAGTCATATTTTTTTTCCATCGTTGAAATCATGTCTAGCATTTTTAAAAAAATATATTTAAGTAATAGATTCTTTTGGAATACTTCACAGAACACCTAATGTTAGTCACATGCTTTAAAACTGCTGCGTTCTCAAAGGTTCAGGCTTACAAGATAATCTTTTGTTCAAAATCTCCATACGCATGAGAGATTCATTAGAAGGTGAAAAGAACAATTCCTCCAGAATCAGTAGGATTGATTTTAGTAGAAAGATCCTGTTTCTTTTATAGATTTTATATAAATATCTACATTATTTGTTTGCTAAGATCCTAAGTAATCTAATACAGTTTGGAACACCATTTACAATTCACATATATAAGATAATGAGTTTCTGCATTAAAGTGTACCTTGTACTAAAAGCACATGTATGGTAATTTAATGTGTTGCCCCACACACCCCTCCCTTCCCCCTTTACCCATGCCAAAACACTGCAGTGGATTAAAACATATAGGGAAAAAAACGTATTAAATACATTTGCCTTACTTGCCTTTTCTGTCATTTTCTTTACCCATTGGGTGTTCTCTGAAACGTCTAGCTTTACTTTTTTCTTGACACTTTCTACTTTATTTACATAGCTTTTCTTTCATTTTTGTCTGAACTGTTTCACTGATACCAATTTCAGCACATCCATACCTTTCTTTTGTCCACCCTCAACTGTTATGCATGAGTTTTATGTCCTCCATGGCTGTTCATCTTAGTCCCTAGAGCAGTGTTTCTTAACCAGGGTCCTCCAGAGGTTACCAGGGGTTCCCTGAGCAATTTCTGCGTCTCAGATTAATTCCCACTGACACCATTGATTTTTTTGGCTATCTGTAAGGGAGTAATTCTTCCCAATGACAGCAAGTGTAAGAAGCATTCTTCCCATTGACCATCACATTAATGTTTCATGGGTTGTAGATATAGTCATTTTTAACAGGGATTCCCTGAGACTGGAAAGTTGTTTCAAGGGTTCCCCTGTGTTGAAAAGGTTGAGAGACTTCAGGGGCATTAAGCTATTCCTGTCTGCTAATTTACTACTGTCCTGAGCAGTTATGTAGATTAAAACCTAGCTAGTGGATAGCTTTTATGTTTCACCTTGAACACTTCTCCACAGTGTACATCTGAAGTCTTAAAGAGCCCAAGGTCTGTGTAACAGGGCATGTAGCATCCAGCGCACCTTTCTATATCTAATAAAAAGAGAGTGCAGGGCTACAGTGAATGACATCAGTGACATAAAAATTATATATAACATAAAAATGGTGACTTGCATGAGCAATCGGTGCATAATTATTAATGCAATGTGAACAATCAAGCTCTTATATATAGTGTCCAAAAATATTAAATAAACATGACATCAAGTAGTGGGTGAATCTGTGACAATTCCTCCTAATGCAGTCACCAGAAACATATAAAGAATGCACATTCAAAATGGAAAAACTCCTCCAGTAGGTAAGCCTTATCCACCGCCAAGCACAAGTAAATCGTATGAGCAGCTTTATTTCAATAGAGACAGTTGGTTTCCCCAGAAGATGGCTCAATCATCAAACGCAAAATGGCCCAATCTTGAAGGAAACCGCTCACTTGTAGAAGAACTTTGTTACACCAGCTGGGTATACATGGCAATCAGTACCTTGTAATGATGGGCTTATATGTTGTGGCTGCAGTTTGTAGTGTCATCCTTATTTTCTTCCCAGGTTCTCACTATATTCTTCTTTTTACAACCTTTCTATATCTGCTTGACTGCAACACACAAAGGATTCAACTCTCCCAAAGGATAAAACAAGCACGATATTGGCAATGACCAAGAAAAACACACTGGGCCTGATTTATTAAAGGAGTAGTGGCTCTTTTCTTAGCAAAGTGTATGTTTATTTTGCAAAGAGAATGATGTTCCCTTTGAACACCCAATCATTTCCTAAAAAAACAAATGTTCAATAAGAAGACAATCCTGTGTTTGGCTTTCCAGGTACTAAAATTATACTCCAGCCAATGTCATAGCTAAAATTCATTTAGTTTTAATTAACTCATTAAAACATTGCAAACAGATAACAATCAGGCTATTTTAAATTGCAGTTACATCAGATTGGAGCAACTCCCCAAGAGAAACATAATTGGTACAAAATTCACATATCTATCTATTCCAGATAAGGCAGAATTCTTAGTGTCAGCCAATGATAAAACTTTACTTTCTGCAGTTTTCGTGAACCAATGGTTCACTTCCTTTGGAGATACTATAGGATAACATATAAATATTTTACAATATAGAGCCCCAACCAAATGAAAACCATTTATTCCATCTATGTGTGTGCAAACTCATGCACCCAGAAAAGAGGAGGAACTACATGGGACAACCAAGGAACCACACCACACCCAGCAGTTATCTCACTTAAGTCAGCCATAAATGGATCGAAATTCAGTCGGTTCAGCAGGGACCGTGTCGATGACAGTCTTGATGGGGGAATCCTTCCCCCTGCTCTATTGTATTCTGACAGTGTGATTGTATAGCAAAAAACCTCACAGGCTGGTTTTACTGAAGTCAATCAATAGATTTGACTTCAATATACCAAGCCTTGCCCATAGATGGATCAAAATTTGGCTGGCTCCTGCTGAACCTGACGATTTTTAATCCATCTAAAGCCAGATTAACCTGACCATATATGGTTAATTTTTCATTCAGAGGAGTGGATAGAGGACTATCCACTCCTCCTCCCATATAATGGATAATAATAGGTAATAATGGAAATCCTCCATTCCATCGGATGCCCAAAATGAAAGAATGCTTCATATAGAGTAGTAAGTCAGTAAAAAAAAAACTATTTATTAAAATCACACTTACATTGTATATTATAATGACAAGCCCTTTAAAACAACCATGAATCCTCTCACTTCCTCAAACTGCCTACGCCCAACGCATTACATCACTGTCATGTGACTTCATCAGGGTCATTCTTTCGTTTGGGTGTGGTGTTGGTATCCTGTGGAATGGAGGATTTCCATTATTACCTATTATCCACTATATAGGCGGAGGAGTGGATAGCCCTCTAGTGGCTAAATTTTAGATATTGTGAGGTCTGGATTTATGGAGATGTCTTATTAAATACATGCAAGTGTTATGTATGTTGGAGCTGATGGGTATCCGCAGAGATGGAGGATTCATAATACCATCTTAAAAGTATCCATTATATGGGAGGAGAAACGGATAAAGGAGATATCATGAGGTCTGGATGTGTGGAGATATATTATTAACACACAGTTTTTACATGCGTTGGAGGTGAGAGTCCTGTGAGCACGGAGTGGCACTGTTATTAGTGTGAAAATTCACTTTCCCCACAAAATTGTAGTTACGGTGTCAGATCATGTGATATTTGGAAACTTATGCACTCATTTATTGAAAGCACTTTAGTATCTTTATTCACATTATGCATTAATTTATATTTGTGGTCTATGTTCTTGGTCATTTATTCACATTATGATTACGAGCACAGTTTATCCACCTGTATTCTTTATTAGTACTGATTGATGTTCAATAGCAGCTCTAAATCGCCTTTAATTAATTTATTTAGTTGATATTGTGGGAACACAATTGATGTCAGCAGCAGCACCTATTCATTTGTTTATTTATATTGTATAGTAGGCACAGAAGTTCACTTCCCTTATCCATGTCAAGTAGATGAATCTACACATTTTGTTATTTAATTCAATAGCAAAGATATTGAAAAGGAAATGTAAACATCTAAGCTATATCAAATGTTAATTAAGCTATACATTTATAACTTAAAATTTGTGTTCACTAAAAACACACTATCATTTCACTTTAAAAAATGACACCAGTAACTTGGCAGTTGACTCTATATTTAGGTAAAAATTATTACAAATACATTTTTTTTTTATTTATTTACAATTTTTTGAGTAGTAATAAACTATCTTTTACTATCTGGCATCTGGATAATAACTTATTTTTTCCCATTTATGCTCTGCAATAGTTTGTGTTTGAAGCATCCTTGCCAGACGTGTGAGTGTTGTGTTTAGTGAATGAGCAGCCTGTACTCCCCAGTGGCCTATGGATCGGTTTTGTTTCATGCTGGGAAACATTTTAATTGCTGACACAAATGACAAACTTCATTGGGATCACTTGGAAAGCCCTCCTCCTCCTTCCTCCCTGGCAAATTGATTCTTGATTCATTCCTGTGCAAAGTGTTTGTGAGTTACTTATGTGCAGAGGCATGAAATCATTATCTACCATTACACACTATTTGCTTGTGGCCAGCATGTGGGAAAAGGCTCATTTTCAATAAAGAACCAATTAAATCTGCACTGCGCCATTGAGCAGCTGTGTAAATGTAAACAAACAGTTATGTAGTGCGTGAACTAATAGCACATTGCTGGTGCCGGCTGAGGTTTTTTCCAGCTTGATTACACATTTACTCTGCAGTGTTTTTATCAGGCTTTGAAAGAAAATAAAATAACAATGTTATATTGTGATTGCATAACCTCAGATGTTCAGTGTATGTTTTTGCGCTCATCCACATGTTTAGGATTCTACATTTCAGAAGAAACAATATATCTAGTGAAACTAAGCTGCGTGTGTCAATTTCTTTTTTGTTTATTTCAACTACCTGAATAATTAAAGGGAGAATGTCTGTCTATTTTGTGTTTATTTTTTATTACATTTTGAACTTATATTTTTTGGCATATTGTATGTATGTATGTATGATAAATTTACATATATATATATATATATATATATATATACACACACATGCGCACACACACACACACGCACACGCGCGCACACACACACGCACACGCGCGCACACACACACACACACACACACACACACAGGCATGTCCAGAGAATGAGAATGATATCTTAAAATTATTGAAAAATGTTACAATTGAACATGGTCTCCTTCAAAGTATACACCTTGTGAGTGTACACAATGCTCCCAGTGGTTTTCCATTCCATAGAATCCCTGGAAGTTTTTAAGTGGGATGCCATTCAGGGCCTGAGTAATGGCTCTTTGAATGTTATCCACACTACCAAAATAGTGCCCTTCAAACCCTTCTTCATCTTTGGGAATATTAAAAGGTCGCAAAGAGCCAAGTCGGGGCTGTAGGGTAGATAGGGAAGCACTGTGATGTGTTTTCAGCCAAAAGCTCTCTGACAGCCAAAGCACTGTGCATTGTCGTGAAGAGGGATCCAAGTTGAGTCGATCTCAGGACTCACTCGAAAAACTGTCTCAAGAAACCAAGAACTTTCAAGTAAAAACTTTGATTGTAATGTGTCAAGCCATGCTAAAACCTCACCCAAAAAACATATTTTTAGTGCATACACTTCCTTAGTGTTGGTGCAAATCAAACTCCTTAATCAGTAAATATGAATAATAAACATATCAACAAAATAAAACTTGTCAAAAATTGTGTAAAGTCTGTATGTGTGTGAAATTCACTGCTTCCAAGTGCTCATGACAAGTTTTATTTTGTTAAGTTTTTTTTATGCACATTTATTGGTTTATGTCGTGTGATTTGCACTTGCAATTTCTGACACTAAGGATTTTTATGCACTAAAAATACGTTTTTTGGATAATGTTTTAGCGTGGCTTGACACATTCCAATTACAGACGTACTGTGGAAAAGTATCTCATATTAGAGCCGCTGCTCTTTGGTTATTTGTATATTGAGCACTTTTTATATTTTCTACACGAGCATAGTTTCTTTAATTTTCTAAAATCTTTGATTCACAGTTTGACCAGTAGATACAAATTCTTTATGGGCAAGAAAACAAAAAAAAAACCCAAGACCGTTGATTTGACTTTTGATTTGCTCATTTGAACTCTCTTGGGGCAACGTGCCATTCTGAACTTTGTTTCTTCATCTTGGGATCATACTCAATCACCCAGGATTTATCCTCCCGTGTTCACTTGACTCAAAAAATCAGGCTCTGTTTGCAACTGGGCTAACAGGTCTTGGCAAATGGGTTGACGATGTTCCTTCTGATCAGGTGACAAGTTCTATGGAACAAGTTTTGCACACACTTTTCTCATGTTCAAATCCTGAGTCACGATTTCATGAACAATTGACTTGGTAATTTCCATCTCTACAATCATTCTGATAGTGAGCTGTTGTCAGTAACAATTGACAGCAGACCTCATTGCATCCACATTCTGTTTAGTTTTTGACAAAGGGGCGTCCTGATTGTTGTGCGTCTTTAACACCTTCTCTTCATTCCTTGAAGGCCTTGTGCCATCGGTACACTTCTGCAGATGATAGTGTAGCTTCTCCATAAGCTTTCCTCTTCATTTCCAAAGTTTCTGATGCACTTTTACACAATTTCACACAAAATGTTATCACGTACCGTTGTTCCAAATTTTAATTTTTCTTAATACAAGGCACCTGAACAGGGTGTCAGAAAAAAGAATGTCTTGACTCTGACAGGGCTTGCATGAGACTGTTTAGCATTCTAACATATACCTGGCACCACACCCCAAGTGACCTTGGCCAGCTTCTCCCTTCTCCAGCATAGGAACTTCATTCTCATTATACTCTGGACACACCTCATATATACAAACATTGTATTCATGACAAATGATTTCCAGAGCACTATTCTTGGTTAAAGAGACAGCAGAGCAAATCTGTCTGCTTTGAGGCACAGTTTGATTGTAAACTACAGACTGATAGGTGAGGAGTCACTGATCTGTATAAACAGGCTTCTATAATTAAAGTAAAGAGAGTCTTTAAAACATGAAAATGTAGCCCAAAGCTCCACCTGGCTAAGAACCAGAAGGAAAATATTAATATACTATATTTCTGTTTTCAATTTGTTTTTTTATTTTCACATTTTCTTGATTTACAAACTTAAAGCATAGGGAACATTAATTTTGATTTGGGGATACAAGCAGTTTGTCAATATAATTTATTAAAAAGGAAATGCAGAAAATGAAAAGGCAGAAGTTATAAGATCAAATGACCAGGTTTATGGGATTGTTTTAACATGAATAGTTTATTATATTATTTTTAGGGAGTTGATACCTAGGGGAATCATTGCAAGATGGGATGGGGCAAAGGTATGGGATTGTTAGTTTATAGGTAGGGAAGAGGTAAAGGAAACCACAGGTTAAGGCGAATGTGCCATATTGCCTTTCTTTTGTATTTTTTTTTTGCTTTGGCAATAATAATATAGAAAACCACTGTACATTAATGAAAGTGTTACTAAACCCATGAACCTGCATTCACTATACCCAGTCTACCAGAGTACACAGAACATGGAAATGCAATTATTTTAGAAAATATAAACTGCTAAATACCTTTTCTCATCAGCAGTATTAACAGTAGAATTCTTATGACTTCTATCAGTGTTCAGCTATGTACTGGTTAATCTTTTAAGAGGAGTTTTCATTCTCCTCTGGCTGTTCTATGAAGCTGCACGACCCCTGACCCTCTGTCCTGACAGCACTGGTTGGTTCTCTGCTGATCACATGCACCCTCCCCAGAAAACAAAATACCTCTTTAACAAAACACACTAAACAAAGCATGTACAGACTTGTCACTGCTGCTCTGTACTATGGCAGATGGATTGGGGACAGTAAAGGAAGGGGGGGAGGATCAAACTTCCTTTTTAGACAATGTGAAGGATAACCCCCTTAGGTTCCACGGTGAGTATAACAAGCATGATTTACTGCATATACAGTGAAGAAAATAAGTATTTGATCCCCTGCTGATTTTGAATGTTTGCCCACTCACAAAGAAATGATCAGTCTAAAAATCGAATGGTAGGTGTATTGTAACACTGAGAGACTAGCAACAAAAGAATTCAAAAGAAATGCATGTCTAACAAATTATGCACTGATTTGCATGTTCATGAGGGTAATAAGCATTTGATCCCCTTCACAAAACATGACTTAGTACTTGGTGGCAAATCCCTTGCTGACAATCACAGAGGTCAGACGTTTCCTGTAGTTGGCCACCAGGTTTGCACACATCTCAGGAGGGATTCTGGCCCGCTCATCTTGGCAGATCCTCTCCAAGTCATTAAAGTTTGGTGGCTGATGTTTGGCAGCTCGAACTTTCAGCTCCCTCCACAGATTTTCAATCGGATTAAGGTCTGGAGACTGGCTAGGCCACTCGGGGACCTTAATGTGCTTCTTCTTGAGCCACTCCTTTGTTGCTTTGGCTGTGTGTTTTGGGTCATTGTCATACTGGAACACCCATCCACGACTCATTTTCAATGCCCTCGCTGAGGGAAGAAGGTTCTCACCCAAGATTTGATGGTACGTTGCCCCGTCCATCCTCCCTTTGATGCGGTGCAATTGTCCTGTCCCCTTAGCAGAAAAACACCCCCAAAGCAGAATGTTTCCACCACCATGTTTGACAGTTGGGATGGTGTTCTTGGGGTCATATGCAGCATTCCTCCTCCTCCCAACACAGCGAGTTGAGTTGATGCCAAAGAGCTCGATTTTGGTCTCTTCTGACCACAACACTTTCAACCAGTCCTCCTCTGCATCATTCAGATGTTCAGTGGCAAACTTCAGATGGACCTGGACATGTGCTTTCTTGAGCAGAGGGTCCTTGCGGGCACTGCAGGATTTCAATCCTTGTCGGCGGAGTGTGTTACCAATTGTTTTCTTGGTGACTGTGGTCCCAGCTGCCTAGAGATCATTGACAAGACCCTCGTGTAGTTCTGGGATTATTCCTCACTATTCTCATGATCATTGACACTCCACAAGGTGAGATCTTGCATGGTGCACCAGACCTAGGGAGACTGACAGTTATTTTGTGTTTCTTCCATTTCTGAATGATTGCACCAACTGTTGTCAACTTCTCACCAAGCTGCTTGGCGATAGTTTGGTAGCCCAGTACAGCCTTGTGTAGATGTACAATCTTGTCCCGGACATCCTTGGACAGCGCTTTCGTCTTTGCCATGGTGGAGAGTTTGGAATCTGATTGTTTGATTGCTCCTGTGGACAGGTGTCTTTTATACAGGTAACAAAATGAGATTAGCAGCACTCCCTTGAAGAGACTGCTTCTAATCTCAGCTTGTTACCTGTATGAAAGACACGTGGTAGCCAGAAATCCTGCTGAATGATAGGGGATCAAATACCTATTTCCTTCATGAACATGCAAATCAGTGCATAATTTGTTAGACATGCATTTCTTTAGAATTTTTGTTGCTCTTCTGTCTTTGTGTTACAATACACCTGCCATTCAATTTTTAAACTGATCATTTCTTCTTGAGTGGACAAACATTCAAAATCAGCAGGGGCTCAAACACTTATTTCCTTCAATGTAAAGACTGATTTTAACATACACACACACACACACTCTCTTATTTGATCCTGTGCAAATTTTGTAAGTTTGCCCACTTACAAAAAAATAAAGGGTGACTAAAATAAGTATTTAATCCCCTACCAACCAACAATAATTTTGGCTCCCACAGACTGACTATGTGCTACACAGATTAGTCCTGTAATTTTAAGAAGGTGCTCCTCAAAAAAACTTATGTGTATAAAAGACATCTGTCCACAGAATTTCTTTCTTCCATTCAAACCTTGCTACCATGGGAAAATGACTAAAGCGATGTCAAAGGACCTCAGGGACAAGATTGTAGACCTGCACAAGGCTGAAATAGGCTACAAGACCATCAGCAAGAAGCTTGGTGAGAAGGAGGCAGCTGTTGGAGTGATTATTCGCAAATGGAAGGAATTCAAAATAATCATCAGTTGCCCTTGGTCTGGAGCTCCATGCAAGATTTCATCTCATGGGGGTAAGGATGATCATGAGAAAAGTGAGGGATCAGCCCAGAACTACACGGAAGGAGCTTGTGAATGATCTTAAGATAGTTGGGACCACAGTCACACAATATGCTGCCATGGATTGAAATCCTGCAGCTCCCGCAAGGTCCCCCTTCTCAAGAAAGCACATGTACAGCTCTGTCTGAAGTTTGCCGACGAACATCTAAATGATTCAGAGAAGAATTGGGAAAAAGTGCTGAGGCTAGATGAGACCAAAATTGAGCTCCTCTGGCATTAATTCAATTCAATGTGGAGAAAAAAAAATACTAACTATGACCCTAAGATCACCATCCCTACAGTCAAGCATGGAGGCAGAAACATTATGCTTTGGAGCTTTTTCCCTGCTAAAGGTACAGGCTGACATTGCTGCATTGAGAGGCCAATGAACAGGGCCATGTGTTGTAAAATCTTGAATGAGAACCTTCTTCCCTCAGCCAGAACACTGAAGATGGGTCATGGATGGGTCTTCCAGCATGACAATGACTCAAAAAATACCGCCAAGGCAGCAAAGGAATGGCTCAAGAAGATGCACATTAAGATCATGGAGTGGCCTAGCCAGTCTCCAGACCTTAATCCTATAGAAAATTTATGGAGGGAGCTGAAACTTCGAGTTGCCAAGAAACCTTAAGGATTTAGAGAAGATCTGTAAAGTAGAGTAGACCAAAATCCCTCCTGAGATATGCGCAAACCTGGTAACCAACGACAATTAACGTCTTACCTCTCTGCTTGCCAACAAGGGTTTTTCCACCAAGTACTAAGTCATGTTTTGCCTGGGGATCAAAAACCTATTTTACTCACTGTGCTTTAACTCAATTTATAATATTTGTATCACGTGTTTTTTTTTTTTTTTTTCTGGATTTTTGGTTGATATTCTGTCTGTATCATTTAAAATACACCTATGATTAAATGATAGACCCTTAATTTCTTTGTAAGTTGGCAAACTTACAAAATCTGCATATATATATATATATATATATATATATATATATATATATTAATAGCAAAAAAAAAGTGCAGAATGCTCATTCTGGTGAAGAAGCTGCTTGTTCCCAAAACCAATCTTGGCAGCTCTCCTTATAAATATGACCTCTGGAGTAACAGGATGGTCATATAGCACTTTTCCCATTTAAGGGTAGAAACAACCAAAGGCACTAGCACTGGTCCAGACAAGTGGTTCCTTAGATGTATCAAAGTGCACCAAATAAAATCAAAAACAAATAGTGCTCTCTGCTGCAAAATATATTACTTTTACTGTAGTATAAATTCACACTCACAATTCTGGCACTTATGTCCAAGTGCAAAACACAGCGCTTAGAAGACAGACCACTAGTAACAAAGGAACGAGATGGCCGCAGGTGATTTTAGCGGATCTGACTCCTCATCCCGTACACATTATGTCCTGGGAGGGACTTCCATCAGCAGGGATGGAGCCACGCAATCCCCCCCATGTACACATATACCAGCACTGCTGTCATGGAAACCAGGATTCTAGATACTGAATTATACTAAAGTTATGCACAAATAAAAAGGACCATTACATCTAACAGCAGACATCTGCTCATCAATAGAGGTATCATCTTTGATCAAATATTAAAATGTCAATCTAGTCTAATTTTGCATGTATCATTTGTGCAATCAGGATGGCCTGCCTAATATTCCTATGTTCTTCTGTACCTACTTCATTCCACGCTTCCCCTTATCCAAGTTATAATCTAACTCACTCAACAAAAGTTAAAGGGAATGTAAATAAGGCTCCTCCCTTTTGAAGTCAGAGGGAACAAGTGCAGGGGACATATGACCCGACCAAGAACCACTTTCATCCTCCTTGTAGATTTCCCCATCAGGGGAACCCTTACCATAGAGCCCCTCATAGGGATGAGGAACCAATGATAACAGTGCATGTCAGAACACAAACCAAGCCATAAAGTCCAAGGAATTGTCTGTAGAACTCAGAGACAGGATTGTATCAAGGCACAGATCTGGGGAAGGGTACAGAACAATTTCTGCAGCATTGAAGGTCCCAATGAGCACAGTGGTCTCCATCATCCGTAAATGGAAGAAGTTTGGAACCCCCAGGAATCTTCCTAGAGCGGGCTGCCCTGCCAAATGAGCGATTGAGGGAGAAGGGCCTTAGCCAGGGAGGTAACCAAGCACCCGATGGTCACTCTGAAAGAGCTCCAGCGTTTCTCTGTGGAAAGAGGAGAACCTTCCAGAAGAACAACCATCTCTGCAGCACTCCACCAATCAGGCCTGTATGGTGCAGTGGCCAGACGGAAACCACTCCTCCGTAAAAGGCAAATGGTAGCCCGCCTGGAGTTTTCCAAAAGGCACCTGAGGGACTCTGACCATGAGAAACAAAACTCTATGGTCTGATGAAACAAAGATTGAACTCTTTGGCCTGAATGCCAAGCGTCATGTCTGCAGGAAACCAGGCACAGCTCACCACCTGGCCAATACCATCCCTAGAGTGAAGCATGGTGGTGGCAGCATGATGCTGTAGGGATGTTTTTCAGCGGCAGGAACTGGGAGACTAGTCAGGATCAAAGGAAAGATGAATGCAGCAATGTACAGAGACTGAGAAAAGAGAGACAGCAGCACCACTCTAAGCATAGAAGGTTAGAAATCAGGCAGATTTAACAGTAAAATGCACACTGTAAGGGACCGCCCGGCGGTACCACTAGCACTCCACTGGTCGGATGTTCCCAGCGCACGGAGTCTAAGCCCCAGGGTACTTGTTCACCAGGGCCCCTGATGGTGGGGATGGACTTGGAGTACCCCAGGACCAGGTCGTGACTACTGAGGACACCCGTCAGTGGTAGGGGTATTCGCCAGGGGCTCCCACGGGAGAGAGCCAGGTATGAGGAGGTCTGGAGACCCCGTAGAGAGGGATGGATGGATGGATGGATGGCTGAGCAGGAGCAGGGTCATACAAGCCGGGTCGGTAACTATGGGGACGGTGCGGTACAGAGCAGCGGGCAGAGAATAGTCGGGTCACATGCCAGGTCAGCAACAGCAGGTCAGATCCAATAGGGGGCATACAGGAGAGAGGTCAGGCAAGCAAGGGTCAAAACAGGAGAAAACAGCAAGGTCAGGGCACAATCCGGGTCAGCAACTTACTTCAGACAGGTTCACAGGATACAAAAGACCAAAAGGCACTGAATGACAGCTCAGGGCCGTTTAAATATCCCGCCCTGCGCTGTCATTGGTGCCAGGCGCGCGCCCGCGGTCACTACTGCGCATGCGCGAACCTGATTGCCGCGGTCGGCCAAGTCCCGGCGCTCGCGTACAGGGAGGTGTACTGCGCCTGCGCCGGGACCAGCGGCGCGACGATCCCCGACACACTCATAGGGAAGTTAAAAGTAGGCATGTCAAGTAGTATGGAGGTCTAGTGGTGCATCAGGTTCTTGGGTAATCCCCGCCCCTCCGGTTGTGTCCAGGGCTCGGGGAGTTGCAGAGGGGCGCAGGGAGGCTCACAGGGATGGCGTCACCACACGGACCGGGTTTCCAAGATGGCGTGCGTTCGGATCATGTGTGCTCCTTTATTAGGCCGATCCAGCGGCCATCTTAGTGTGGGCTAATATGTGAAAAGCAGGTGCGCGGAACTGTCCATTCAATTAAGCCTCACAGCAAGCGGAGATGCCCTGGTTAACACTAAGAGTGGGGGATTCAGATAATACAGGGCTAATGACATGCAACAAAAAACAAAGATATATACATATAAAAAGGATATGCCAGTAATACTCACAACAGGGAGCAGTGGTGAAAAAAACAAAGGCCACCTTGGAGAAATAAAAAACAAGCATGAAGAGACTTTAGAGATACGGTGGGCAATAATAAACCGGGAGGTGGAAAAATATATAAAAAAGAAAATTTGTAAAAATACAATGAAAATAGGAACAAAAACAAGAATAAAACTAAAATACAAGTAAATATAAAATGAAATATAAATGAAAAATACTAAAGGCAAAAGGAAAGAATTGATGGAGTTAAAATAGTGGAAATAAACATATATATAGAAAGAATGAGAATGGCAAGAGGTGATGGGGTGGATATGGGAGACGCAATGGTTTGGCAAGGGTGTATAGAAAGAAAGAAGTGGGGGATATGAAGATGACGGAATCTGAGAAATCAGTATCGGCTAGTGGGTATAGGCTACTAAATAAGATGGATGGAGAGACATTAACAGATGGGGGAAGAGAAGTGAGGAATGGATTATAGTATGGTGAATTGTTCCAATTCCTCATTGAGGCCTCCCGGTGCCAGTGTATTAAGGGTATAGATCCAGAAGATCTCTCTTTGGCAGAGGCGTTTGAAGCATATGGTCTGAGGATTGGGAGTGAAACTCAGAAAAATGTTTAGGGTTGCTGAGTTTATTTTTGTCATCGTCTACTGAGCATCTGTGCTCCCCGAATCTTTGGCGAAGTGTACGGATGGTGCGACCACCGTACAGAAGTTTGCAAGGACAGAATATACATTAGATTCTTCTAAGTGGTAGGTTTTTTCCTCGGTAGAGAATTGTTTTTGCCCATGTAGGATGTATTTGCAGGTTAGACGTTTGGATTTTTTGCATAGGTACATGCCTTTGATGGCTAGAAAGGTGGGTATGGGGTTGGTAGTGTTTTTTTGGTGGTTTTTAGTTTGCTGGGGACTAGTTTACTTAAAATGTTTCTAGTCTGTCTGTAGGAGAATTTTAGGGTCTGTGCAGCACCAACCTGCCCCGAGCACTGTGTTGAGGGGGGTGCACTGGTGGTGCCGCTCCTCAGTGACAATCTGTCTTACCGTAGACACATGAACATCAAGGCTTTTGGAGATACTTTTGTAACCCTTTCCAGCTTCATGCAAGTCAACAATTCTTGATCGTAGGTCTTCTGAGAGCTCTTTTCTGCGAGGCATGGTTCACATCAGCAGTGCTTCTTGAAACCAGTAAACCCAAAACAGGCGTGTGTTTTTTAAGGGCAGGACAGCTGTCGGCAACACATCCAATATCATCACACTGATTGGAGTCAAGGTTGGCTCACTCCTGGCTCCAATTAGCTCTGGGAGAAGTCATTAAGCTAGGGCCTCACATACTTTTTCCTCCCTACACTGTGAATGTTTACATGTTATGTGCAATTAAACCATGGCAACATCTAATGTTTGTGTAGTATTATGTTCAGCAGACTGTGTTCTTCTATTGTTGTGCCTTAGATGACGTTCAGAGCACATTTTATGCCCAATTCATGCAAAACTCCACGTAATCCCAAGGGGTTCACATACTTTTTCTTGCAACTGTAGGTCCTTACATATCAGATTGGGGGGAACACGTTAATATTATTAAAAAGGGACTAAAATTTTGGGTTATTGAAAAAGTTAACGGCCATCGGCTGTGGGGGGGGGGGGTAATTTTATTAGACAATTGAGCCGAGAATCGCTCAGAGAATGTTTATTTGATTGTTATTTATTTACATTTTAGTGTATAATTTTTATAATTGTTTTTCTGTGAGAGATGACTGTGGATGTCTTTCAGCATGTAATCTAATAGTCAATTAGTGTTTTAGTTTTACCAAAAAATTTGTGACTTTTTGTGTCCCCGTAGGTGTATATATTAGGTTACACATGGCCACTTGTTTGTTTTTTTGTTTTTTTTTACCATGATTTAGGCTAAATTATTGATCTATTTTAATCAGATATGATACATCTATTGATAAGCAGATGTCTGCAGTTACATGTAATGCTCCTTTTTATTTGTGCATAACATTTTAGTATGGTCCGGTGTCTGGCGTCCTGGTTTCCATGACAGCAGTGCTGGCATATGTGTACACGAATGGACTGTGTGGCTCCATCCCCGCTAATGAAGTCCCTCCCAGGATGTAACGTGTATGGTAGGAGGAGTCACATCCGCTGACGTCACCCGCGGCTATCTTCGTTTGTTACTGGTGGTCTGTCTTCTAAGCGCTGTGCTTTGCATTTGGACATAAGTGCCAGAATTGTGAGTGTGATTTTATACTACAGTAAAGTAGTATATTTTACAGCACAGAGCACTATTGGTTTTGATTTTATTTGGTGCACTTGGATACATCTGAGGAACTACTTGTCCAGACCAGAGCTGGCGCCCTTGGGAGTTTCATACCCATAATGGGAAAAGTTCAATATAACCATCCTGTTAGTTCAGGGGTCATATTTTTTAAGGAGAGCCGCCAGGACTGTTTTTGGTGATGGAAAAAGCACTTTCTTCACCAAAATGAGCATTCCGTTCTATGTATGATACACTGTTCCTTTTCATCCGCGTTAGTGGTCCATTTTCATATTAGGACATCTGTACTGGTGGTCCATTTCTATATAAGCACTTTATGAAATTTGCCTTCCACTGCTCAGCTTGCAATTTATAGTTCTGGTTATTTTACTTGGATTGCACTGATTTGTTTATATATTTATTCTATGTATATATATGTGTGTGTGTGTGTGTGTGTGTATATGTGTATATATGTTTTTCTTTTTTTTTATTTTAACTTTAACCACCTCCCGCCCGCCATATAGTCCAATGACGGGCGCAAGGTGGTTCTCGTTCTGGGAGGATGTCATTTGACGTCCTCCCATTCTCACTGCGCATGCGCGGCTCAGGGAGCGCGCGGCGATCGGCGGTGCGCTGTGTCCGATCACCGATCTACAGAAAGAGCCGAAGATGTCGGCTCGGTCATGTGATTGGCTGTGTCCAATCACGGTTGATCACATGTAAACAGGGAATGCCGGTTATCAGCATTTCTCTCCTCACGAGCTGTCACGCTGACAGCTGGAGAGGAGAGCCGGTAATCGGCATTTCGTGGAGGGGACATGTACACTCATCATCAGGGCACTGTGAAGTGCCCAGAAGTGCCACCTGTCAGTGTCCATCAGTGCCAGCTGTCAGTGCTGAACAGTGCCATGTGCCAGTACTCATCAGTGCCACATCAATGCCACATATCAGTGCCTACCAGTGCACATCAATGCCACTTATCAGTGCCCATCTGAGCTGCCTTTCAGTGCCGCCTATCAGTGCCAGTCAGTGCCGCCTGTCAGTGTGCCTCAGTGCCGCCTATCAGTGCCATATATCAGTGCTGCCTTTCAGTGCCCATCAGTGATGCCTGTCAATGCCATTCAGTGCCACCTACCAGTGCCTCCTCATCAGTGCCCATCAGTGCCATATATCAGTGTCCATCATTGCAGCCTATCAGTGCCCATCACTGCAGCCTCATTAGCGCACATCAGTGAAGGAGAAAAATCACTTATTTTTAAAAATTTTATAACAAAAACTAAAAAAAAACTTTTTTTTTTCAAAATTTTCTGCGGTTTTTGGTTTGTTTAAGAAAAAATAAAAAACCCAGGGGTGATTAAATACCACCAAAAAAAAGCTCTATCTGTCACAAAAAAAACAATAAAAATGTCATATGGGTACAGTGTTGCATGACCACGCACTTGTCATTCAAAGTGTAGTGAGAGCTGGAAATTGGCCTGGGCATGAAGGGGGTATACGTGCCCTGTAGGCAAGCGGTTAAGTCTGAACATAGACCTATGGTGATCCCAAGCCTGTAATAATGTACTAATATTTGACTTACACCTTGTTTCAGGAATCGACTACATATTCAGTAAAATATTATTTTCTCAGGTTAGTTCTGAACTTTCCTTCTGCTTGTTTAGGTCCTGCCTCTGTGTTTTTGATCTCATACTATAAATTAAATACTGCCCTCCTGAATCCATAGTTACACCCTGAAGGATTGAAATATGACCCCCCCCCCCCGCCTACTGGTACAATTTAAGTGCCTGCAGTCTCTTGAATTAAATTATTCATGGAGTTATTTTGCCCAGAACTGGTAGATTACTTGTGGCTGAAACTGGTAAAATTGAGCTTTGACCACCTACTACAGTTGCAAGAAAAAGTATGTGAACCCCTTGGGATTACGTGGAGTTTTGCATGAATTGGGCATAAAATGTGCTCTGAAAGTCATCTAAGTCACAACAATAGAAGAACACAGTCTGCTGAACATAATACTACACAAACATTAGATGTTGCCATAGTTTAATTGCACATAACATGTAAACATTCACAGTGCAGGGAGGAAAAAGTATGTGAACCTTTGGACTTATAACTGGTTGACCCTCCTTTGGCAGCAATAACCTCAACCAAACGTTTCCTGTAGTTGCAGATCAGACCTGCACAACGATCTGGAGTAATTTTGGACCACTCCTCTTCACAAAACTGTTTCAGTGTAGCAATATTCTTGGGATGTCTGGTGTGAATCGCTCTCTTAAGGTCATGCCACAGCATTTCAATCGAGTTGAGGTCAGGACTCTGACTGGGCCACTCCAGAAGGCATATTCTGTGCTGTTGCAGCCATTGTTTTGTTGAATTACTTGTATGCTTTGGGTGATTGTCCTGTTGCATCACCGATCCTCTGCGGAGCTTCAGTTGGTGGACAGATGGTAGTACGTTTTCCTGCAAAATGTCTTGATAAACTCTGGAATTCATTTTCCCATCAATGACAACAATCCATCCAGGCCCTGAGGCAGCAAAGCAGCCCCAAACCATGATGCTCCCTCCGCCATGTTTTACAGTGGGGATGAGGTGTCAGGAATGGACTTGCCAATAGTGGTGGGACTCACCTGCCTTGTGGGCTGCAGTACCAGGGCTGGCCAGCAGGTGCTCTCAAACAACCAGAGGTTCACTTCGGCAATTAGCCATCACCTGGGGCTGATTGCAGGTGGTGTATTTAAGGGATGGCCAGACCTGCAGTCTGTGCCTTGGTGTGTTTTTCCATGGGCCCCTGTATCTTGCAACCTGCATTCCTGTTCCTGTATCTGCCTGACTTGTTGCCGACCCTGCCTGATCCTGACCTCTGCTGACTTCTCCTGTTTTGATCCCTGGCTTGTGACCTTGACCATTCTCTCCGCCTGCTCCTCCTGTACCTACCTGCCCGATAGTTATTGACCCGGCCTGCCTGACTACATTGTGCTCTATATGTGTATGTACCTGTGTATCTGTATCAGTTTAGCTTTGGGTTTGTTTCACCTTGTTGTATGTATTTGTGTTAGCTTGGGGTTTGGTGCACTGCGTTTATGTTTGTATTGTTAGTCTTAATAAATTGTCTTATTTATACCATATCTCAAGCTTGCGTTTCCCTGTGTCAGTCCACACACTTCTGGTCACACCCGCATCCCTGACATGAGGTTTTGATGTTGGTGTGCTGTGCCTTTTTTTCTCCACACATAGTGTTGTGTGTTCTTCCCAAACAACTCAATCTTGGTTTCATCTGTCCATAGTATATTTTGCCAGTAGTGCTATGGAACATCCAGGTGCTCTTTTGCAAACTTCAAACGTGCTGCAATATTCTTTTTGGACAGCAATGGCTTCCTCCGTGGTGTCCTCCCATGTACTCCATTCTTGTTTAATGTTTTCCTTATTGTAGATGGGTCAACAAAAATGTTAGCATGTGCCAGAGATTTCTGTAGGTCTTTAGCTGACACTCTGGGATTCTTCTTTGCCTCGTGCAGCATTCTGCGCTGTGCTCTTGCAGTCATTTTTACAGGACGACCATGCCTAGGGAGAGTAGCAACAGTGCTAAACTTTCTCCATTTGTAGACAGTCTGTCTTACCGTGGACACATGAACATCAAGGCTTTTGGAGATACTTTTGTAACCCTTCCAGCTTCATGCAAGTCAACAATTCTTGATCGTAGGTCTTGTGAGAGCTCTTTTCTGCGAGGCATGGTTCACATCAGACAGTGCTTCTTGAACCCAGTAAACCCAAAACAGGTGTGTGATTTTTAAGGGCAGGACAGCTGTCAGCAACACATCCAATATCATCACACTGATTGGAGTCAAGGTTGGCTCACTCCTTGCTCCAATTAGCTCTGGGAGAAGTCATTAAGCTAGGGCCTCACATACTTTTTCCTCCCTGCACTGTGAATGTTTACATGTTATGTGCAGTTAAACCATGGCAACATCTAATGTTTGTGTAGTATTATGTTCAGCAGACTGTGTTCTTCTATTGTTGTGACTTAGATGATGTTCAGAGCACATTTTATGCCCAATTCATGTAAAACTCCACGTAATCCAAAGGGGTTCACATACTTTTTCTTGCAACTGTAAGTACTTTTATCTGTTTGCACCTTCAGCAACAAGATCATCTTGCTAGGGCTTCCAGCTTTCCACTTCTCACAACAAAACCTGCCTGCTCCTCCAAGAGTAGTCACACTGACTCTGCAATATTCTTTATAACTGGTTGTGAAATTCAGCACTGGAACTGAGACCCTCTTTTCATCACATGTGAAGATGGTGGATAACAAGGTTTAGAAATATCACTGGTGGCTTCCAGGAAATATAAGAAGCCAGTGGGTGATTTAACACATTAGCATTTCAGGAAAATTAAAAATCAGTTTTGGGTTGGCCTGACTTTCAAGAGGAAATTCGGGAGATTTTTTATTTGTTTTCTTTTTCCCTATCTCATCTTAATTTTTGTATAATGTATTATCACCATCTTTAGCCACATTTTTGGGGGATAATATTTTATTTATCCATGTTATAGGTAATTTATGTCTATGAGATTATTGCTTTTATCAGTGCATTTTAGGATTGGAGATTTAGTGTACAAGTTATTACTAAGATACCATAGTTTATGGTGTCATGTGTAACGGTCTCGATATCTGCATTGCGACTAAAGGGTCTGCTAGATTTTCCATTCACAGCAAATTTTGAGGGGTGTGTTTTGCCCTTCAATGTTTTTTTTTCTATATCAGATTAATTGGATCATGTATGGCCTTTTAAAGATCTATACGGATTGGGTTGCGGGAGCAAGTAGAGGTGGCTATTACGTTATTAATATACCTATCGGATCCTCAGGTGGCAGTGTTGAGCAGTGGCTAGTTAGTATGATGTTCAGCAATATTGCTGTCAATATAAACCACTAGTGCATGTCCCCTAGCTACCCCTTATAAAGTCGTGATTTGTGACGATAAGCGTGGGGAGGAGCCAGGTGACGTCAGAGCCGGGATACCAGAAGTGTGGCAGAAGGTTCTGTGATTTAGTCCGCAGTCACTGTTTCATGTGCAATGTGAACTTTACCATTTTATATATGCGTGCAATTTTAATAAACTATATGGAGTTTTTGATGTTCTACACTATGGTGGCTTCTATGTGGCTTTGAGTTCACCCTAAAGAACTACTGCAGCGTACAGTGGACCTCTTTATGACCCGAGATCTCAGGACCATTGAGAGGTCTTTATATAATCCCCATGGCTGGGGAGATGCGTTTATTGACCTGTTATAATTTATTGGTCAATACCTGAAGGGTCCATCTTGAATCACAAGTGTGGTGATGCACATTGATATGTATAAGAAGTCTTACAGCACTGGAATAGTGATTTCAGCAGCTGAATAATTGATATTTCTATTTTCACACTATCTTGGCAGTGCACAAATACTTTTGGGTAGGGATGCACCAAAATTTTGATGGCCAAAATGTTTCGGCCAAAAACACCCCTATTGGTCATAGGCCGATATTAAAATAAGCACAGATACAGGTGCCTAAAGCACTTTTTAAGCATTAGATCAATACTTTTTTTGATCTAATGCTTTACATTGTAAAGGAGAGATGTTGGGTCTGATTGACCCCATATCTCTCCATAAAGAAGACCTGTCACTACTTATTTCTATCACAAGGGATGCATGCTGTGGCGCGATCTGTCACTGGCCGTGGACCTCGGACATGGCTTATGACAGATCTGTGTACCGACTCCGTTGCCAGTACCATGTGACCAATCACAGCAGGTCACATGACAGTTGTATACAATGGATGGCTTCCTTTCATGCCATCCATTGTATGCAAGTGTGTTTAGCTGTGAATGGTCACAGGGATCACATGCATAGGCTGAGCCAATCACAGCCCATCTGTGTCATGTGATTAGCCGTGGTCAATCACAGCTAATCACAACAAAAAAATCTGAATAAATCAATGTCATTCCGTTCAATGCTTTTTGTGTACAAAAAAAAAAAACACTGATCACTTCCCCAAAGTAGTACAATGCTACTATGGTAACATTATACTACTTTAGTCATAGTGAAATATGAAAAAAAAATGTAATAAAAAATAAAAAAAAATTATTTTTTTTTTGTACTGTCATCAGTCAATGTCCCTGATCACCGCCACACCAGTTATATGATGATGCTGTACTGCACTGGTGACAGTATGTAAAAAAAAAAAAAAATTCTGGAAACTTTTTTTAAAATCTTCATTTTCCAAAAAATTATGACAAAAAAATTACAACTTCAAAAAACTCGCCATGCCTCTTGTGAAATACGTCGGACTGTCTACTTTGCAAAAAGGGGTCATTTGGGGGATTTCTGTACTGTTCTGACATTTTTGGGCCTGAAGAAATTAGATTGGCTGTCAGTACTTCAGGATTGATCAATTTTCATATATATAGTTTGTGAACTCTATAACTTTCCTACATACTAAATAATAAACACTGATTTGGGTTATTTTCATCAAAGAAATGTAGCAGAATACATCTTTGCCTACATTTATGAAGAACAATTATTTATTCGCTAAATTTTATAACCGAAAGAAAGAAAAACGTTTTTTGTTAATTTAGCAAAACATAAATACCCCAGCAGTCATTAAATATCACCAAAAGAAAGCTCTAGTTGTGTGAACAAAATTATAAAAATTTAGTTTGGTACAGTGATGCATGACCGCGCAATTGTCATTCAAAGTGTGAGAGCGCTGCAACCTGAAATTTGGCCTGGGCAGGAAGGGGGTAAAAGTGCCCAGTATTGAAGCGGTTAAAAAACATTTTATTACAGGGACAGTGTAAAAAAAAAAAAAAGAAATAATTTAAAAAAAAACGTTTAAAGTGCCCCCGTCCCCCCATGCTCGTGCGTAGTGGTGAATGCATACTTAGGCCACACCCACAGATGTGAACGGTGTTTAAACCACACATGTGAGGCATCATCACAAACGTCAGAGCAAGAGCAATAATTAGCACTAGACCTACCCTGATAACCTGTAGAAATTTTTAAAGCATCACCCATGGAGATTTTTAAGTACCATAGTTTGACACCATTCCATGAGCGTGCTCAATTTTAAAGCATGACATGTTGGCTATCTATTTACTCGGCATAACATCATCTTTCATATTTAAAAAAAAAATTGGGGTATATATTGTTTTTGTTTTTTGTTTTTTTTTAAATCAGTGCATTTTTTCCCCAAAATAATACAAAAATATATTGATTTGTAAAAACTGTTCAGTTTCGGTTTTCGGCCAAGTGCATCCTAAATTTTCGGTTTTGGCTCCAGAATTTTCATTTCAGTGCACTACTACTTTTGGATTTATTTTAATTTTGCAAGCACATTTATGTGTGGGTCCAAGAAACAGTTATCTGCATATCAGAATTAATTAAATAAAATGTTTTATTTCTGTGCTTACAATACAGGGTTCTACATCTCTAAAATTACACCCACTGCTCTGCATAGGTTCCTTGCCAAGAAAGCTCCTATAGACATCCACGAGGTCTCCAGGTATTTCTGGGCCTGTGCAAGTGGCACGCAGGTACTGGCATCCAGCATTTGTTGTCCAGTTGTGTCCAACTACCCTAGGCTTCTTGGCCTTGTCTTTCATTTGTTTAGAGCTACTGACAAAAACATTTTTTTTTCCTTTATTACAATAAGGATTTTTTTTTCAGTCTTAGTGTTTTAAGAGCCCCCAAAATCTATATCATTAATTCTAAATGAATATGTTAATTAGAAACTCACACTGTGAAACAATCTAAATGCTGTGCTTGTTGTAATTATATTAATTTTTACATGCATTTATAAAAGGTTAAGTCACGTCTGCAACAATTTCCCTGAACTCATCTGTTGCTTTGCTTAGCCCAATGACAGATAAATGGTTGCATTAGCCGTTTTATTGGTCTGTTAGAGAACTGCTGACATTGTGCTGTCATGATATCATAGTGCAGGGTCCTTGCTACTGTCAGATGTATTTATCTGTCATTTAATACCTATAAAATAAGAAATGTTAGACGCTACAAAACATGAGATGACAGGATGATGCAAAACGATCATTTGTTTAACCATGGACTTAGGTGACTTGATGTCCTTGCTGCCTAACATGCATATCTGTTAATAGGTTTTATTCAATAACATAGAGGAAAGAATAGTTATATCCAGTGATAGTATATGTACAGTAAAAAAAAAAAAAGAAACCGTTGAAATGAGACCTAAACAATTTTTTCCCTTTTAGGTTAACACACAAGTCTAACTACCAAAGAGTAATGGTCAGATATATGCTTCTATTTTAGATACTGTAAATACTTTTGTTTTGCACCTTTAGTAAAATGTAGTGTAAAAACAATGGGGTTGATTTGTCTAAAGGCAAATAGGTTGTTCAAAAAGGGGATTTTCCTTTAGTTTAATGAATGTGGTAAAGCTTTGCTAACTTTTATCATCCAATCATGCAACCAAGAATATCCTTTCTTATTATTTTCATTGCACATGACTGGGTATTCTTTCCAAATGAGAATTTTTACCACGTTCACTGAGATAAGTGAAATTTCCTTTGCAAAGAGAAAAAGTTCTACTAGTGTGGTAAACCTGGTGAGTAAATCCAGACAATTAAAAATTTGTCCTAACCTTCTTTCATCTTATGGATTTAGCTATTGGCTAGTGAAGCCACCAGTCTCATTAAAGAACCAATAAGAAGGCCTAACCACTTTGATATGGGCACCTTCACCCCCTTCCTGCCCAGGCCAATTATCAGCTTTCAGTGCTGTTGCACTTTGAATGCAAATTGCGCAGTCATGCAACACTGTACCCTTATGAAGTTTTTACATTTTTTGAGACAGAACCTTCTTTTTGGTGGTATTTAATCACCACTGTTTTTTTTTTTTTTGCTTAAACACATGAAAAAAAGACCTAGAAATTTGTTTCTGTTACAAAATTTTGCGAAAAGTAATCTTTCTTCACTGATGTGCACTGATGAGGCTGCACTAATGGACACTGATAGGCTGCACTGATGGGCAATGATGAGTGTGGAGGCACGCAGGGGCAGGGTTCTTGGGAGGATGTCCACGCACGCCCTCCCATAACTGGATGACCACACTGTAGCTATCTTTTAGCATGGTTTGCAAGTGGTAAAAAGATGGAAGGGGCTAGCTCTGATTGCAGCTTTTAACAGGTTTTCTGTAAGATTCTTAGACGTTAAAATCCATATACTTGCATAATGTTCAGATTGAGACAGTTTGGAGGCAGCTAGTCTAGGTTCATTTTGTGTTAAAGCATATCTAAACCACCAAAATATAATCTATTGCAACATTCCAGTGCTTGTATAATGTGTCTGCGTTAGTTTTCTTTTTACATTTTTTTTTCTTTTTTTCTTTCTCTTTACCTGTTAATTCTACAATTAAACCATGGGAGGGTTCTACAGAAAGAATCATGGATACCACCCAGGCTTGCCTTCAAATATTTCTGCCTTTATTCATCTCCATTGATTCGGAAACAGGGAGATGTTACAAGTTTACAAAGGAAAGATAAAATTGTTTTTGCTTTCTGGACAGCTCACATGAAGTGACAAGAAAATTGCATTTCAGAAAAAATCAACAAATATATTCTATACTAGTTAAAAATATTCTTAGATTCATTGAAGAACTGGTAAGCTTCAATATATTACATTTTTGTTATTTGGTTTATCAGGACTGTTACACCATTACTCTTTGTGATCAAACAGGAAACATCAGAGTTTACCTGAGCAGTGCATGTGATGGAACACCTTAACTATAAAATGTTATAAATGTTACATGATATCTTAAAATATAACATTGGTAAAGAGGCAATCCATAATAATACCCTACATACAAGCAAGGTAAAAAGATTGGAAAACTTTTTTCAAATTGATGCCTTTTTCACAGCAGGCAACATTTTCAAACCGTGCCTACAGAGAAAGGTGATATACTTAAATAGAAATGCAAGCAAAATATACCTTTTCAATAATCTATTCAACAAAAGCCTCAAAAGCTGGCATTTCCACCTTTTATTAGAAACCATTATTAAAGGCATTTTGCATAACTGCCCAGGAGTCACTGACATGGACTGGGTGCAAAATGTCTTCAGTTGCAAAATACTTGTGGGTTTCCTTGCATGGGCTGCCATCACCAACAATTTGTCAGTTGGATTTAGATCAGGGTTTTGACAAGCCCAGTCCATAGCCTTCCAGTTTTTTGAGCTATTTATTGGTGAATTTGCTAGGGTTCTTTGGATTATTATAGTGTTGAAAGATCCATTTCTGGTTCAGCTTATGGACAACATGGCTTCATTCTCATCAAGCTCATTTTGATATGAGATGAATTACTGAATGATTTTATGTCTGCTAGATGTCCAGGCTCTGAAGTAGCAAAGCAACCTAAAGCGGTAACATTCGTACCTCCAGACATCACAGTTTGTGTAAGGTTCTCCTAAATTACAGACAGCCTTTGGAAAAAGTTGCTGCATTGGCCAGTTTTGGACAAATTCACAGTTTTTTTAATCTACTCCACCTGTAGATTATTTTCCTTCCAGTGATGGGATCGCCAAATAATGTAAATAAAAAAAAAAAGTAAAAAACATTTTTAAGATTTCTTGCCAGGCTCACAGGCATCCAGAACCTTCTTTCAGTAGGTCATAGAGCGCTTATTGAATCATGGCATGTCAATGGCAAGAAGAAAATAAATCCCTAGATATCTGAGGTTTAAAAAAGACCAGTTCTGCCTAAATATACCCTAAGGAGGTTCTATTCATTGGCACCAAATCTGCATCACATTCTAATTTCATGGATTTGATTTGATGGTAAAAGTAGGGATACATTTGTTTTCCCAAGTGTTCAATCTACATCTTCATTACCCCCCATGTATGCAGCTCCCCCTCCAGCCCCCCTTATACTTACCGGAGCTAGATCTCAATCCAGCAGTGTGCTCAAGAGCAACAGCTCTCCTTCCTCATGGTTTCCTCTGTTGGCTCCCTCTGCTGTCAATCACAGCCAGTGAGGAGTAAGCAGGGGGCAGGGCGGAGCCTTTCTCTGTGTGTATTTGGACACACTGAACGGGGCTCAGGAGCGAGCCTGCACAAATGTCCTTACAGCAAGCAGCTGGCTATGAGGCATTCACCAGGGGGAGGAGGCAGGAATGCAGGTGGGGGACCTGAGAAGAGGGAGATTGGGGCTGCTCTGTGCAAAACCATTGTACAGAACAGGTAAGTATGACATGTTTATTATTTTAAAAATAATTACCTTTTAATATCACTTTATTCCTAAAGGAGACTGTAGGTGAAGTTTTGCTTGCAAATGTACTACACATATTTAAATAACATTTAGGAACATTTGAGTTGGTGTAAACACACTCGCTATTATTTAAGATTTAAAATCTGTATACAGTCAAAGTTGCTATGCTTTGTTTTGGATAGAATTTGGAAGGGTTACAACCCATGTCAAGTTTTACTGCTATCTGGGGCTATTCGACTTAACTAAAGTATTTTTTTGTATCTGTCTTGCTGTTAGAGTGTTCATAGGTTGTTAAGCTGTCACATTTGCTTTGGGTGGAGACAAGAATTTGCTGTACTGACATTTATTTCACAGGTATGCTTCACCATTGTCACCATCTGAAAGCCCGTTTTGAACAGTGATAGGTAGTTGATGTTCAGGAATCTAGACAGAAGCTACAAAGGGATTGGAGAAAGATCAGCAGCACAGAAACACAAACCAGGATGGGAAAGGGCAAAAATAAAATGTTCTAAAAGAAAAATTTGGTAATTGTTTGTTAGCAAACTGCATGTTATCCAGTTAGTGCATATATGTAAATATAATAATGCCACAAGTCATCAATATAATAAATATAGCTTTAAAGCCTTTCAGTGCTGTCTGGGAGATGTATTTATTTTATACTAACCTTCAGAACTGGAAGGCATTTAACAGAGAGATTACATAACTCTACTCACAGTTCAAAATGTCCCTCTTGAGCGCAGTGGAAAAACTGTACATGTCACTTCTACAAGTCAAATAGGCAGAAACTCTGCCATTAACAGTGCCTCAATGTTAGCCTAACGTCCTTACTATTTTTGTTTCTTTTCCTACAGGCCTTTGGATTTATGACTCGTGTGGCCCTGCAAGCAGAGAAAATGAATCACCACCCAGAATGGTTTAATGTGTACAACAAGGTAATTCATTACATTTATATTCCATCACCTGAGCGTTAAACCAATGTTGCATTTTTTCAGGGTATCACTTTACTGGGTTTTGTTGCTCAGATGGGAATAAGGCTTCCTGCTAAGACTTGCTGTGTTCAGACTTACAAGGTTCTGTGCTGCCACTCTGAAAGATTATGGCATGGTAATCATTGTCATCTGTCAGGATGGATTTGTCACCTCTGTACTATCAGTATATTTAGCTGTACATTGCAACACTGGAACAACCTCTAGCAGAGTGGCACAGTGTTTTTGATGATCAGCAAAGCCTCTGCTTCTATAACATTTTAAACCGCCCATATTTTTACATTTATAACACATTGTAGGTCACCTTATATCTAAGTGGTACTAGCAGTACTTGGAATGAAATGCCAGTATATTTGTTTTAGAAAAACGTTCCACTTCAGATCAATTTTATACATTGAAAAAATTATAGCAAATTTTCTGTTAACTTTTCTGTTTATCTTTTATGTCAAAATGTATCCTGTGCCTCTATATATACACAACCTCTGCATGTATGATTCCAATATAATCACACTATACACCTATACAGGGTGGCTGCATACAACAATTGTGTTCAAACAACCAACAAGGAAAATAATACAAAGAGGATATTTCTAGTGCCTTCCCTATGCAAATAAACCAATTAATAAATCCCAACTTTTGTGCAAACTGACAAATAGATTTATAAATTGTAATGGCCTCTTGACATTTAAACAACGTAAGTGTCCATAAAATTGATTAATATTCTCATAAATTGCAGATTTCAATGCAGATTTTAACTGTGCATTTCTTCCCACTGTATCACACCTCTTGTATCTTTCGGGTACGTGTGTAGTGATACCTAGTCACTTTCCAGATCTTAAAGTGCCTTTTTCCCTTAATGGGATTCCTTATGATGACTCTACTCCAATATAGCAACAACATTAATGCTTCTGTAGTTCTTGGATATGGGATTTATATGTTCCCATATGCAGTGGTATGGCCCTTTAAATCACGGTCTCCTCCTCTTATATTGCCTAGACATGGATATTGGTCATTCTTTTATGGATTTCTCACTCTCAGTTTTTTCCTTTCTTAGTTCTGGTAAAGGTTGATATTTGTCTGTGTCCTTTCTCAGACTGGCAATGGGAGAGTGTCTTCGTTATGGGCACCTTATGTAATCTTATTAGACATTTTTAACATAAATTTAAAAAAAATTTGCTTAAAACCACAATGCTGCTATAAAAACTGGAATGCAGAGAATTTAGAGTTTCTGGGCAGTTTCAGAAAATTATTTGTCCATGCAATCCAGTGGGAGTAAAATATATATATATTTTGTGTGTATATATATATATATATATATATATATATATACACACATACACATTCACACAGTGCTCAGCATAAATTAGTTCACCCCCTTTTGATAAGTAAGATTTTAATCAACATCGCAAAGAACAATTTCCAAAATGTTGACGGATTTTTATAGAATATTTATTTAGCTCATTACATGAAAGTAAGGTTCATAATATGTGAAAAGATGTGTAAAAAAAAACTTGTGCGCTGCCAAGAATACAAATAATTACCCTATAAAAGAATATAAAACAAATGTGCATAAAAAAATCACTCAAAGGGCTTGCTACTTTTTTAGCTAACTGCAGTGAACTTGCATGTGATTTTCTTCAACCCTTCTCATCAGAAGATACTCCTGTCGAGCTGCTAACTTTCATGGACAGCCTGGACGTCTCTGTGAGATGGTTGCAGTTCCATCTTTGTTAAATTTTTGTTTTACTTTTGCAACAGTAGTCTGACTGATAAGTACAGCTTTGCTGATCTTCTTGTATCCTTCACCTTTCTTTTGTAAAGAAATTGTCTTTCTCAGGCCATGTGACATTTCTCTTCCATGTGGTGCAATTGCATACAGCATGAAATGGGAAGGGATTTTCTTTAAGTAATGCACTTTTATAATCAACTCTCTGCTGAACACCTATTTAATGAATAATTAGACTCACCTGTAGTTGAAATCATTTTAATAGAATTTTGTTGTCTAAACTTTAGCCTTGCTCCTTAGACTTTCATTGGGGTGTATTATTTGTTGCAACATGGTCTTTAATGAATTTGTTGAGAAAAATACTTTTGTGTGTGTGCAAATTAGCAACTCTTGTTTGGCCCGCATTTGTGGGAACATTTTTCAGTATAGTGTCCCATAGAAAATGTTAATTAATGATATCTTTGTTAATTAGGCTTAGAATCTGCATTAGTTAATTTGTCACTCAGAAATAAAAACTGATACAGAGACTAGTGACCATCACACTAGATAACAGGGTTCCCTGAGACCAAAAAGTTATTTAAAGGGTTCCTCTATGGTAAAAAAAAAAAAAAAATATATATATATATATATATATATATCAATTGCAAAGGGTTGGAGGATGTTCACTGTGAAAAGTAAATTTTTACTTAGCTTTGTAAATTAGACGGAGGTAGGTGAAAATAAGGTATCCAATCACGTGCAAAAGAAATTTGCTTGCATATGATTCAATGAATACAGTCATGCCAGCTTTTTCTTCTCCTTTAAGCTACGTGTTCTACTACTTTAATAAATCCTAATGTGTTTTAACTGCTATATTATACAGAAATGCTGATTCAAATTTGTATGTTTTATCCATACAGGTTCAAATAACTCTGACTACTCATGACTGTGGAAAGTTGACCAAAAAAGATGTGAAGCTTGCTCAGTTTATCGAAAAAGCTATAACCTCTTAACAAACAAACTGTCTCTTCTTTCGTGAAATAGATTTGTTTATGTTGCTTCGCTACTCTATACATAGATATTACTTGGTTTAAGCAAAATGATAAAGCAAAGTGTAGCTGGTATGTGCACAATGCAGTAGCTCATTGCTTTCAAGCAGATCATGGTGCTTTTTGCAGACCTTTGTGTTTGATTAGGGTTTATATGAATGTGTAAAACTTTATGTATTCAGCACAACATTAAGGTTAAGTTGATAGTCCAAAAGGAATCTAAAATGTCTTGGCCAAAATGCAGTGTTGCAGCACTATTTTCTTAAAAGGTAATTATATGCTGTAATTCCTTTATAATTGCAAAAATTATTATTCATTGGAAAGTTTTCTTGAGAGAAATGTTGAAAGTGCCATTTCTGGACTCTCACATTAAAAATACTGGTTTTCTGCTTCTTAGTTTCTCTGAGCTTGCTTAGGGTTACCATGTTTAGGGTCAGGTGCTTTTGTTTGGAGCATGTATGGATGTTGGGGTGTCACATAAATCTACTTGTTCATAAATTTAGATTGAACTGTGTCTCCTGGTTCTAACCCTATTGGTGGCCAGTAGGTGGTACTTGTTTAAGATAGTGTTCTCTAGAACAGATGGCAAACTTTTGCCTAGGAGAGGATTTGGAGGGAACCCTGAAAATCCGAAATGAGGTTCCTGAGACGATCTGGGAATTTCTGATAATCCGCCAGCTGAGGTAAGCCCTTTGCTTACATTTGAGTTATCAGACTTCCTTGATTGGTAAGCCATTTTCGGGACAAAGGGTACTTTACCCCTTAATCAAGGTGTATTGATTGGTGATAATATGTTATGCTGTCACTATCTACTGTCCATTGGAATGTTATAGATAAGAAAATGATGTTAACTGTTTATATGAAGCACACATCTGCTGTAATAGTAGATCTAAAGGCAAGAGGATATAGGCACATGTAGAGAAGGGAATGAAGGGTAAAAGACCCTCAAAAATGCCCAGAGCAAGTGAAGCGCTAGAGAATATATGAATTGAAGATGCGGTTCCGCCTATAATGAGCCCCTAGATAAATGGTTAAGTGGACAGGGATCCTCAATGGGTAATAGGGTTACCAAGTCCACATGGAGTAAGAATCATGCAGATTAAACAGCTAGAGGAACAGCTATCTATTTAAGCTTAATGGTAAAGGGTGACAAACAATGTAACATTAGAAATAACAAGTAATTGTGATGTTAGGTTTTGGAATTAATTTAGGGTAAGGTGCCACAACTAGTACATTCTAAATCATTAGAAAAAGCTAGAATAGAGAAATGAAAGTCAATTTGTGCATGCATAGCTACATTTTTGGCCCTGGCCCCAACAGAATACTTTATATGTGGTCAGAGAACGATGAGATGAACACTATGGCTTCCCATCTAGACGTGCAATTCAATTTGGTCCGAGTTTAAATTCAGATGAATTTTTGGTTATTTGGTGATTCAGATGTATCCAAATTTATGAAAAACAATAACGAATTTAATTTTGTTTATTCATTTTCTAACGAATTTCAAATATTCAGAACAATTCGAATTGGTCAAAAATCTATCGACTGATCTGAATTCTATGTGAAGAATAGCTGGTTGTTAAGGAGAGGGCTGGGAAGCTGGCTGCAATAAAACTCTGCGGGGTTCCCCCCAAAATCCATGCCATACCCTTATCCAGCATGCAGCACAATAGGTCAGGAAAGGGTGGGAACGAGCAACAACATGGGGGGTTCTTTGGGGTGGGGGGGGGTCTTCCCCCAAAAGCACCTTGTCCCCATGATAAAACTCCAAAAACGAATAAATGAAATTATCTCTGTGTTTAATTAGGTTTCCTTTTGGAACCACAGTACCCCAGGAACTATTTATTCAAATGTTTTAATAAATTTATTAGTATGGTGTGTGTGTATGTGTGTCTATATATATATGTGTGTGTGTGTGTGTGTGTATGTGTATATATATACACGCGCACACACACACACACTTTCTGTGTTATGTAGAAGTCATATTGTCTTTTACAGTATATGCCTTCCATTTTATGTAGCATTGTCTGTGTTTAACTCCGCATATCCACAAGCTGCAAGGCCACAGTGTACATCCAATTAATATGTAAATATATTTTTTCATCAATCATTTGTTTTTTATGCAAGTTTTAGTCGCAATAAAAGGTCATATTATAATGTTATAGCTGCTCTCAGCTATCAGATTCTCTTCACTGAAGTTTGCCTCTTAGGCCGGGACTAGGTCCACCTAATTGTAAAGAGGTTCCAGGTTAGAGGTGATAGTAGGTATGGCCTGTGATCAAAATGTAAAATATTGATCAAAAGAGGGGAGATTGTGAAGGAAATTGTAAATTCTGTATAAAATTGTATTCTACGTTGTATGTATTACCTATGTATTTTCACACTGCACTGATGTTGTTTGCCAATGTAACGCCCCTTGTTACCATAAAAGTAATATTATGATAACAAGTGACATTGCATAGGCAGGCTAATTGCTAATCAGGAGTCAAAAGAATGAAAACATTTAAAGAAAACATTATTAGTGCCATTTGCACAGTGAGTGCAGTGTGCAAATACATAGGAAAAGCATACAAGATAGAATGCAATTTTATACAGAATGTACAATTTCCTATACAGACAGTATGGACCAAATTCTACATATTCTTAATAACTCTTCAGTGTGGAACCCTTAAAGATATTTTAGATTGATAATCTTAATCGAGAACTTGTATGGGGGAGAAAGATGTGTGAGGTAAGGAAGGGGACATCCAAACGAAAAGATGACAGTTCTATAATAAACTCCCGGTTCTATTTTCTACTGACACAAATTCATCTATTATGACCAGGTCAAATATACTGCCATGTGCCATCTGGTTTTGGTGGGGGAAAACCTCTCTGTGTTGGAGAAGGGGGGATCCCCACATCAGGTACCTTTCTGCACTGACTTTTCAGCTAATATATAGGGTGTGGAGGTACATTTACGCACTCTTAAATGTAATATGCTATAATAAGTATATTCCCAAAAGGAATAATTCTTACTTTCTAGAAATAGAAAAGCTAAAGGACTTTGCCTCATGTAAAGAGCAGGAAATAAGAGAAATTTATTGATCTGTTTGAAAACAGCAGTTTGAAATCTTTTCAACAATTGGGTGAGAAATGTTTACTAATTTTGTAGAGATTGTGTTAATATTTGCTATTTAGACATGCACTTCAACCCCAGCCTAAATTCTCTATTTCAATTCATTCTAAGTTACTGATACTAAAGCAGATGCTGCTTATTCCCTTAACAGGTTTAATTTCAACTTTGTATAATGTACTGATTAACAAACACAAATATGCATTGAAAAGCATTAAATGAGAAGTAGACATCAGCACAACAGAAGAAAAACAGTAGTAAGGAAATATTTAAAGTTCTTCCACTGATCTCCGGTTCATCCTCTTCTTTGTATACAGTTGTCATTAAACATGTCAGCCGGACCCAAGAACTAGATAGAAACTCATAAAAATGAGCGTAGAGAGGCCACTCCAGGTGGGAACATGTGAACAGTTAATCATGAGCTCACCACTTCTGCCTTGTTAATCATTTGCATAATGAAGATAACTGAAAAGAATAGGCGCTGTGGAAAATGCTCTCTGTCATGCACCTTAATGAAGGTGCATCTTTATTGGGAGAGACAAAGTAGCAAATATAATAAAATTTGACCAGCCTGAAGTGAACAGTGTGACTCCAACGGACGGCCTGTCCGCTCTGGAGGGAGCTGAGATCGGAGAACGCTCCTGCCGGCTTCAAATCACGTGGTGTCAGCATACCGGCGTCCTGGTTGGCGTCATCACACCGTGTCATCACAGCAAGTGAAGGCAGTGTCCGGCGTCGGCTTCAGCTAAGATTGTATGCAGGGTTACCAAGAGGACATTTTTCACGCAGTTGCACTTTGTCAAGTCTCCGTTGGAGTCACACTGTTCACTTCCGGCTGGTCAAATTTTATTATTTATACTACTTTGTCTCACCCAATAAAGATGCACCTTCATTAAGGTGCTTGACTGAGAGCATTTTCCACAGCGCCTATTCTTTTTCAGTTCCCAAGAGACTAGATCCATCTATTGTGGTGGTGGCCCAGATGAGTTTGTTATTGAAAAGAGGTTCTCCAAGTACTATTTTAGGGATATCCCTTTCCTATGACCCTTTAATATGTGCCTTGGGCTACTGCTTAATGGAAAGCTAAAACTCAATTGGAAATTGAACAGGCTTTTTGCATTTGGCAAATCAACCCAATGACTTAATCTTTCTTTCATTTCTTTGTGATGAACTTGTATAAATGTAATGTATACATTACAAATTAGTTAACTAACAAAGGAGTCAGCACATTTTTGTATACCCAGATGGAGGTATTTAGAGATTACCTGTGTATATATTGATGTTTGGAATGATAAGCCAACGTCCTCTATTCTGATACCTTAATCTGATGCTCTGTATGATGGCTACCATGGTGGAGGACTGATCAAGGGCTGATTTTTTTTTTCTTTTATACATTTCATAAGACAATTAAATAATTTAGATAAGAATATAGAAATAAAGGTTGATTAAAAATAGTGTGAGCAACCATGCTAAAAAATCCTAAATGCCCTGGTGTTTATGTATGTACAGAATGGCAGAAACAAATTGGCAGATAAATGGTAGGTAAAATTTACTGTTAAAAAGCATACATGTATGCATCAAAGTTATAGTGTCCGCATTGTCCCCTTTGTGTTAAATAGAATACTGCTGGAATAAACAGAATTTGGGTACAACTATGGAGTACTGGTTTGCACTAAGATTAAGAGTAGCCATCAATGCCAAGCACCAGCTGAAAACATAAGAAATCGTGGGATGTATGGAATGAAGGTAGGTAAGATATGTGATGCTAGTATAGTGTTGTAAGAAGCAGTTGTTATCCCTAATATGGGGTACATTGTTGGGCACCACAATATAAAATGGGCATGTGAGTTCTGAAGATGGTTCCAATGCAAGTAGTAAAATAATAAAAGAATTTGTCAAATTCAATGAAAGATTACAAAACAAACTCTTTTGAACTAGAAGACTTCTTAGGAGTTTTTTTTTATATGTGTGTATGTATGTATATATAGCAAGTCAACATGAAAGATAGCAGATACATGTTTTATCCCAAGCACAGGTATAAAGGGCAAGATGATTTCAGCTGCATGTGGGAAAGAGAAGATTTTTCTATCCATTTTGGAACTGGTTATGGTAAGATTTGTAAAGCTGTGAGATGCCCTAATTACAAACTCCTCAATAATGAAACTGAAAACAAACTGATGGTTATCTTAAAAATACATTTTATCCATAGCTAGAAGTAAGTAGAATGGGTACAAAGTAGGTTTGCACACACTTTGTCAGAAGCCAACTGACTGACGCAGTTATACATAGGGTATTTTGAAGTATAATGGCAGGGCTATGCTTCATTATTTTTAAAGCTCAGTGGTTTACAAACTGATATTAGGGGTATACACTGCATTAAATGATTTCTAAAATTATATTTTATAAAAGTAATTGAAAAAGGGATAATTATCATCTGTCAGGTATTTCTTCCTGTTTGTTTAATCACTGGAGGGTTTTCCTTGTGCCATCTTTCTGTCAGAATGTGACAGGACATGGGTAATCCCCTCCTTTCCACAGCAGAAACCGAAAACAAAAAGGTTTCAATCTTTGCCCTTGCTATCCTCAATAAAAAAAAAAAAGAAAACATTTGGCTGGAGCTGGAATTTAGGAGCATGTGTATAAAATGTTGCATCCTATTGCAGCTATGTGCATCCAACTAAACCCTAATTGCAAGCAAATATGTTATTTACACTTTTAATTGAATTGCTACTGCTTAAAGAAGAACCCTGGGAAAGGCAAGAAACAATAATATCATCTATTACTACACCCCCTACACAAAACGGTAAACATTTCATAATATTTTGAAGAAAAGTGTAATTGAGGAGAAAAGTGTAATTGAATTTTCATGACCTCATCTCTGTAATTCAAAAGATAACAGCAGCTGTTCTGCGAAGGGGGAGGTGTAACATGAGGAATTACATCACATCCTCTCCTCTCTCTCTGTAGTTAAAGGAAACTACAGTTCCCATCAACCACAGGGAATTGTAGTGAATGAGGGTGGGTACACTGGACTTGTATATGTTGAATATGTCTGAGAGTCTTAATCTGCCTATCACTGCGATTCACTGAATTACATCACTGCTTCCTGGAGAAAGAACTAAAGAAGGGATGTGCCAAGACCAGTGGCCAGGGGAATAGGAGGCATAGCAGCCAATGGTCTTCAAAACAAGAAACCAAAGAGAATTAACAGTTTGATTTGAAAATTAATAGGTTATTTCAGAGCAACTACTGAGTGAACCAGGAGATGGATGACATATTCAGTGAAAGTAGGAAATCAGCAACAAGGACATGTAAAGACGTTTTTGCTTCGAGTTCTGCTTAAAGCTTTTTCATTGCAATAAATGTGTATAGTTGTCATTTTGTAAATTTTTCATTCTTGCCCTTAGCAATGAAAAGCTCAAAACCTAAACGCAGACACTAGATAGTCCCACAGCCAGGTGAAGGAGCTTACATTGCAGGCTGACCGTGATCTCCAATGAAAGAACATGCAAATCGTAACAATGGCCATCCCTTATTTGCTTCCGTTTGGTCTGCTAAATATACCTTCGAACATTTTTGTTCCAACTGTTTGATAAATGCAAAAATACCTATTGATTTTGCCAGAAATGTTGTAAACGTACAAGTTCCTGTGCTCTCTGCCTCTGTAGAATGGGGAGTTATGAAGATGGTGGGAAATGGGGGTCTGTGTTCTTTGTAATGCATCAGAATTAAAGTAGGTAGAGCTGGCAACACATGCTTTGGAATTTAGAGCCCAAAATACACTGTGTTTGCATGTCAAAGAGGAGGTTTGGAGCAGACTTTATTTCTGGCACATCAGTAGTTTATATTTATGCACTAGCAGCATGTTTAAAAACAATAAAATATGTGGGATTTATCATTGTAGAGATTCCCATTTTTGTTTTAGATAAAAAAGCATCAAACTAACCGTTTTGACTCTCCATAAATACTGAATGGAAATTTGCTGTAACTATTAATGGTTTTGGTGCTTATTTTTTTGGAGTAAACATTAGTTTAGTGGCCTTTTAAATACACTTGTAAAACAAGTGGATAACATAACAAACAATTGTATCAAGTGGATTCTGCCATATTATAACACACTGCTGATCTTTATATATACAACTTTATGATAGTCTAATCAGTCACTACTGTATTAGATTTCTCTACTAGGAATGATAAGAGTCTGTGCATACTGACAGTAGTAAAATATGTTTTGGATAGATCAAACTTTTAAAAACTGCGCAAGAAAAAAGAGGGATCATTATTAATTCAGTCTGCCACTAATTTTTCAGTGATCATTTGAAGGTATTTCAAGATATGATATGCATATGTCTCTAGCAGAGAATACTTTGATAGCCAATATTTAGCATGTATCTATGAAAGGTTTTATGTGGAGGTAGCTTCAAATCTGGATGCGAGTACTGAACTAACATCTTTGAATTTGCGACTTTGAATCCATTCTTCATAATTGCATGGTGTAAACACTGAGAATACAAGAACTAGGAGAGAATGTATATGTGAATAAGTGGTTAACGGACAAATTAAAGAACAAATTATATTTGTAAATAAAACTTAAACATAATAAATTAAATTTGCAGTCCACAAGGATTAGTGTCTTGTTAATGTTGTAGCTGGAAGGAAAAGTAATATTGCATTTTTATCTGGTGACAATAAGTTAAATAGAATTAAAAAGTGGTAGAATACAGATTTATAATGAGGTAATATATGCAGGTTTAATGATAGATTAAACCTGGTAAAATATTTGATCCTTGCAGTTGTATTGCTGGCAGTAGTGACTGGCATGTGAGAATGCAATTCATTTAGTATCCCCTCCTTTCAGTTCCATTGTTCATTTTAGTGTTGCTGCTAAACTTACCATCAGAAGTTTGCTCATACCAGTCAGTGTGGACTCAATACAATCAGAAACCAACCAAGTGGAGTGACAGGCCCAGTGAGGTGGAGAGTTGTGCTCCGCATTAAGGACTTTTTTGTGTTATTCTTCACTCCGTGAATTCTTGTTTTTTGCAGTTGTTCAAGAATGGTATCTTATTTTAACCAAAAAGCTTTTTGTACCTGGACTTTATTGATGACTCGCTTAGTAATCTTAATTTTGATTCGTTTATCTATTCACTTTTTATCCACTACCAAATTCTTGTATGCATTACTGAATGTTTGATGTTAATTAAATCGCAATATGGGCAGTGAAGTGGCAGATTAAGCTTAAAGTGTATTTCCACTTTTGCAGTCAAATTTGAGTAAAACCCACTATGTTGACCATCGACATGCTCCTCACCGACCGGAAATTACATCATCCACAGCGGTCTTCTGACATGTTTCGCCCCTCTTCTGGGGCATTCTCAAAGGCTCAGAAGCTGAGAACACCCTAAAGGAAGGGTGAAACATACCAATTGATAGCTGCAGGTGATGTCATTTCCAGCGTTTCGCTTGTTTTATATACAGTCAGGTCCATAAATATTGGGACATCGACACAATTCTAACATTTTTGGCTCTATACACCACCACAATGGATTTGAAATGAAACGAACAAGATGTGCTTTAACTGCAGACTGTCAGCTTTAATTTGAGGGTATTTACATCCAAATCAGGTGAACGGTGTAGGAATTACAACAGTTTGCATATGTGCCTCCCACTTGTTAAGGGACCAAAGGTAATGGGACAATTGCCTTCTCAGCTGTTCCATGGCCAGGTGTGTGTTATTCCCTCATTATCCCAATGACAATCGGCAGATAAAAGGTCCAGAGTTCATTTCAAGTGTGCTATTTGCACTTGGAATCTGTTGCTGTCAACTCTCAAGATGAGATCCAAAGAGCTGTCACTATCAGTGAAGCAAGCCATCATTAGGCTGAAAAAACAAAACAAACCCATCAGAGAGATAGCAAAAACATTAGGCATGGCCAAAACAACTGTTTGGAACATTCTTAAAAAGAAAGAACGCACCGGTGAGCTCAGCAACACCAAAAGACCTGGAAGACTACGGAAAACAACTGTGGTGGATGACCGAATAATTCTTTCCCTGGTGAAGAAAACACCCTTCACAACAGTTGGACAGATCAAAAACACTCTCCAGGAGGTAGGTTTATGTGTGTCAAAGTCAACAATCAAGAGCTAGACTTCACCAGAGTGAACACAGAGGGTTCACCACAAGATGTAAACCATTGGTGAGCCTCAAAAACAGGAAGGCCAGATTAGAGTTTGCCAAATGACATCTAAAAAAGTCTTCACAGTTCTGGAACAACATCCTATGGACAGATGAGACCAAGATCAACTTGTACCAGAGTGATGGGAAGAGAAGAGTATGGAGAAGGAAAGGAACTGCTCATGATCCTAAGCATACCACCTCATCAGTGAAGCCAGGTGGTGGTAGTGTCATGGCGTGGGCATGTATGGCTGCCAATGGAACTGGTTCTCTTGTATTTATTGATGATGTGACTGCTGACAAAAGCAGCAGGATGAATTCTGAAGTGTTTCGGGCAATATTATCTGCTCATATTCAGCCAAATGCTTCAGAACTCATTGGACGCCGCTTCACAGTGCAGATGGACAATGACCCAAAGCATACTGCGAAAGCAACCAAAGAGTTTTTTAAGGGAAAGAAGTGGAATGTTATGCAATGGCCAAGTCAATCACCTGCCCTGGAACAAGCAGGAACTGAAGACAGTTGCATTAGAGGCCTGGCAGAGCATCTCCAGGGATGAAACCCAGCGTCTGGTGATGTCTATGCGTTCCTGACTTCAGGCTGTAATTGACTGCAAAGGATTTGCAACCAAGTATTAAAAAGTGAAAGTTTGATTTATGATTATTATTCTGTCCCATTACTTTTGGTCCCTTAACAAGTGGGATGCACATATGCAAACTGTTGTAATTCCTACACTGTTCACCTGATTTGGATGTAAATACCCTCAAATTAAGGCTGACAGTCTGCAGTTAAAGCACATCTTGTTCGTTTCATTTCAAATCCAATGTTGTGTGTAGAGCCAAAAATGTTAGAATTGTGTCTATTTATGAACCTGACTGTATGTACATGTGAGTGCAATTGTTTTAATCTTAAATTTTTTTTATAATAAATGGAATTACACTATATGGATCTTTTATATAATCTCTTATCTACTTACATCATGAGATCAACCTATATCGGCATGGTATACTGTTGTGGAAAATAGAACACTGCCACCTAGGAGGATCACAAGCTCCAGACTAACCAGGATCATTACACAGTGCATATGACTCTTATTTCAATTTAAGACTCCACTACCTCTGGTAAGTGAGGGGAAGCACTGGAGGGGAGCACCATATCTGTACTTTAATAAAGGAGTAGCACTTGGCTCCTTATTAGAATGCACGGTTGTTTGCCACATTTTGAATGAGCAGCACAAATATACGGACTAATTCTAAGAACTTCATATTGGTTTATTTTCATATATGCTCACTTTCATAGTTATTTAATGTTATTTATTGATTTTTATTCACTTTTTGCACTTTGGAATTGTGACATATATTGCACAGACTAGACAGCGCCTAAATTTTTACATGCAGTAATTAGAGACTTAGATAAAGGAAGGACTAGAGAATCGCCTGTTCTGGAATTGTAAAATTATCTAGCAAGACAATTTTGCTATTGACAGTGAAAGGAGTTTTATACAATGATACTCCTAACCCAAGAGGAACTAATAACAAAACCAATGCCAGAATTTAAAAAAGAACTACTTGATTTTCATAAAACTAATAAAGCCACAGTTATAATGGCAATATTTGATCCAGGGAAATGACCCATCTGTCCTGGTTGTGTTAGGAATTGTTTCCCCTATTGGGGTCACTGCTTAGTTCTGTTTTTCTGAGCAAAACTGCTGGTGTATAAAGGAGATTGACTGTGATGAGCATCCAATTACATCAGGTTTATACGTAAAAAATTCTAACCGTTTTCCTACAAGTGGCTTGGCTTGTGATTCCATATTAATTTATTTTCTGAATTTACACATTGTTTATCTATGTAAAAGATTTATGCCACATAGATTTAAGTCAAAATCCTTATCAGTCAAATCATCATGAGATTTTTCATAATTGCTTAGTTACTTGATGTACTGTGTATGGTTTAAATTGAATGTATTATAACTGTGACTTTACCATGTTATCTGGTTGTGGTTATCACAAAGAATAAATGGGTGATCGATTGTTAGTAGGTGATAAAAGATAATATTAGCAGATATAGCTAAAGATAAAGCTTGGTGATAAGATAACATTAGCTTTCCCGTGTTCTAGCAATAATTGAAAGAATGGGGCAAAGGTGACCTGCTTTTTAAGAGATTAACTGTTTTTCTGTTATTGCATTGTAAGTGGAATGCAGTACAAATAAATACTTAAAATACATGGCATCTGTGTTCTCCCCTCTGCCTTGACATATTTTTTTTGCAAAACACAATGAGCTGCCATACAACCAGTAACCTAGAGAGCCTTCAGTTTGTACCAGTAAAAATAACAACATTCTAAGCCTATGTTCACTCTATGCTATTTTCCCATCAGCCTCATTTGTGTGCGTACAGCAGCCCATTCATTTCATTGGGCTGCTGTACCTATGGAAAACACATGGAAAAGCTCCCTGCATCTTTTTAAAAATGCAGCAACAGGAAAACCACATAGTGCTGTGTATTTCTCAGAACAGGAAACCACTCTGCAATTTACAGACCCTCCTGAGCACAGAATTGGCTTGTTATCAGCTGACCAGATCACTGATCCAGGTCCATCCTGCTTTCCTTCTACATTGCTAGTCCATGGGACCCTAACAATGGCTCCTTCGAGCACCAAAAACAAGCTGCAGAGCCACTCTATCAAAGGAGCTCTGTCCCACTCTGCAGCCAACAATGGCACCAAATGTTCTTGATATTCCTCTCATAAAGCTGTCAGCATTATTCCCCTGCGGGAAGGATAAGGGGATAGTAGCACCAGCTCTCTATCCCCACACTGAAAGGCTCCATACTACAAGGACCTTTAGTGCTTCAGAACACCTCCAAGCAGATAACAGAGCGCCTTTTTAAAGAGGTATGGGAATTGGGCCAGAGAACAGTGGACTTAGAAACTAGGATGAATGACTCCTATGCCCTCCTAGACAACCATAAAAAAGAGCCTGTGGGACGCACCTGCGTTTCTGGGGCATTCTTGACTGTATTTCCAACCTCTAGTCTATGGTAATGACACTCATTCAGGAACTGATTCCAGGCATCTCTATCTAGCACCTGGAATTTGAATGCATGCAGTACATGTGGCCCTTGTTTGAAAACCCACATCTGGACACCTGTGAGATGTTATTGTCAAGTTTCTTTACTTTTGCACCAAGGAGTCTATCAGGCCACAGGGGACAAGCCCACTTAAACCTTCCAACGTTTCGACTACCAAGTGTTTGCCAACTTGGCAAAAACTCCCACAACCATAGCTAAGCAAAGGGAAATGAAACCTGCTCTGCAGATATTGCAGCAGCATCATATTGCGTATGGATGGGACTTCCATTCTGGCTTGTTCAACTGTCAAAACTGCACTTTTATGAGCTCTATGCTTTCAGAGATGCTTCAGCACTGTTTTATCAAGATCCTAGAACATCCATTCTTTTGGAGTCATTACTGGGGTTGTTCCCTCCCTGCTCCCCACCTCCCACTACCTTGTGCCCCCCCCCCCAATGTCCTTCCACTTTCAACCATGCCACTGCTATTTTGTATACTGAGGTCCATACACGTACCCAGATACAGCTGCAGATCCTCCAGTACCCCTGGCTACCTCAGACTTATGCCTTGCTAAAATCTGTGATTGCCGTTTGTCCTTAGGACTGGATGCTGCTTTTGAGTTTATGCTCTTGCTTCTTCCAGCCTTACCCTAGGTTTTCGCAGCGTTTTGCAGAAATGCAGTACAGGCCATTTAACATGATTTCCAATGGGACACGTTCACACCTCCGCGTTTTCACTCGGTGCATTTTTTGGAAAAGGTCATTGACTTTTTTGAAAACAAAAAGTTGCATTTTTGGTTCTATAGACTTCAATGGAAATGCTGCAGAAAAGCATGTATTGTCTTTTTGATGTGTTTTACGTTTTAAATCTGCCTAGCAACAGGAAAAATAAAACAAATTTAAAAAATTCAAAACACATCAAAAACGCAGGTGCAAAACACGATGCAATGCAGAAACAGATCAAATGCAAACTGCATAGGTGTGTACCTAGCCTTAGATGGTGCTTGTGCAGTTTCCTTGCCATGAGGTGTTAGACTATTGCTCTAGTTTTGATATTTTCATGGTTGCTATGTTGGGTTGCTCATGCATCATGTCATAATGCTGGGGCATCTGCATTGACAGTGTTTTGAGGCTCCTTTTCTAAATTCCCTTTTGTAGCTCAGTCTCTGAGATTGCTGGTCTTTTGTTGCCAGTTTCTTTGGGGGTGTGCTTTACCCTCGAAGCTCTCTTTGAAACTAACTGCAGCCCTAGACCAAGATGGTGCACATTCTCCAGAGATTGATGTTTCTCTAGTTTTACTTATGTTGTGGATATTGTTGTTACATACATATGTATATGAATTTACCCTACTTCTTCCCTACCCTACCATCCACTTCTCACTGACATCCTCGTATTCTTACTTTCAGGTGTTCCGCTGTACTTAGACAATTTATGCCCCTCCCAGTTTCTGGGATGGGCATCCATCACTAGGTGTTCCCTTTGGAATGGACCACAGCCCAAATTGTGGTGGTGCAGGTGCTTTGTGGAGTTTTTTGTCCTCTTGTTTGGTACGCATTGTTTTTAGGCCATCCCTGATGGGATTTTCCACTTGCACTACGGTGGTCTTGTTTTTTCAATCCTTTTCTCCATTTTATGACACCCTTATTACTGCTTTGTGCATAGCTAATTGAGTGTGACATTGTCCGTGTTCAAGGATTGTGAATAAGTCACTGTGACCTCCCTGTTGACCAAGCAGAGGATTTTGGATATGCTGTGCCTGTTGATTTTTCAGATACTCAAGCCTGATTGTGGGCTTCTACCTTTTTCTATTTTTTTTTATTTCCTTTTGTAATCCTTTTCCTCTCCTTCCCTTTCTTCCTTGTCCCTTGAGTCGGCTGGGATGGCCTCATATAGGTCAGCCCCACTGTATCCGTTGCGGTCTTCTTTGCCATTTTTACATCCCATTACTCTTCAATTATGCCTGACATTTGTGTGTCAAGCATGCCCCCAGGTTTATCTCTATGTATGTTCCCCATCCTTGGCTAGCCTTAAGCAATGTTGAGGAGATCCAGCATCCAGCTTCCTTTTTAGTCAACAGAATATTGCCTCTAGTCAATATATCTGCATTATGCTGCTGTTTTCAATAGGTGCCATACTTATATTTCAGGGAGTATTGTTATGGCTTTATCATGTAGAGATCGAAGGGTTTAGCACTATTAAGTGGACCTCTTAAAACACACCTATAGTTTACCTTTTTGGATTGACCAGTTGTACTATAGACCTCACTTTTTTATTTGATTGTTGGCCCATGGTTTTGATGAGACAGCCTCCTCGTACATTGCAGAATTTTTCCATATGGGCCCCACTTTTTTGTTTAAACTGGCCTCAATGCTTACCTTTCATTCAATCTTCTCCATTCTAATTATTATTGGAAGCTGAAGAAAATACCCGGTACTTCTGCGTATGGAGCAACTTGTGACTTGGCTATATGCAGACATTTGACATGGAGAACTGGTGCTGTCACATGGGGAATCAACAACCATGTGTAAGTAAAGAGTACAGGAATTGCTAATATTTAGGAACACAGAGAATATTAACCGCTTCCTGATCACCCTATATTTATTTATTTCAGGTACTTATAGAGCGCTGTCAATTTACGCAGCGCTTTGCACATATATATATTGTACACTCACATCAGTCCCTAACCCTCAAGGAGTGTACAATCTAAGGTCCCAAACTCACATTCATACATACTAGGGACAATTTAGATAGGATCCAATTAGCCTACCAGCATGTCTTTGGAGTGTGGGAGGAAACCGGAGTACCCGGAGGCAACCCACGCAGGCACAGGGAGAACATGCAAACTCCAGGCAGGTGGTGCCCTGGCTGGGATTCAAACCAACGACTCTAGTGCTGCCAGGCGGAAGTGCTAACCATTTAGCCACTGTGCTGCCCAGATATACTGCTACAAGGTGGCATGGGTGCGCAAAATCACGTGTATGTATACGTGATTTTGCATTTCCGGGTAGGGGACTCACGCGCCCTACCCACGCCTCCAGTCGCAGCCATGACTGTCAATCACCGGGTCCCGACCGTTTTTTTGCCGAGCATCTCCGATGGAGAGGAGAACTGTTCTCCCTGTCAGCTCATGCACACTGCTTTGGATGGCTGTGCACAGCACATCCATGCAAACAGGATTATTACAGTAAAGCACAAACACACGACCCCAAAGTAAAACACACACAGCACACAGTTAACCCATTGATCGCTCTTCATGTTAACCCCCTCCTGCCCAGTGCCATTAGTACACTGTCAGTGGTTTTTTAGCACTGATCACTGTATTGGTGTCACTGGGAATGTCAGTGACACCAAGTCCGTTCCCCCCCAGTGTCAGAATGCCCGCCGCAGTCCCGCTATAAGTCGCTGATCACCGCCATTACTAGTAAAAAAATCTTTAAAAAAATTCCAGTATCTATATTGCCATTTGTAAACGCTATAACTTTCATGTAAACCAATTCATTTACACGTATTGAGTTTTTTTTTTAGCAAAGGCATGTAGAAGAATACATTTTGGCCTAAATTTGATGTTTTAATTTTTTTACTGAATATGTATAATAGCAAAAAGTCAAAAATACTTTTTTTTTTCCTCAAAATTGTTGGCCTTTTTTTAATTATTATATAGGGCAAAAAATAAAAAATGCACAGGCGATCAAATACCACCAAAAGCAAGCTCAATTCATGGGAAAAAAGGACGTAAATTTCATTTGGGTGCAGTATTGCATGACCGCACTTTTGTCAGGTAAAGTAATGCTGCGCCGTAACGCAAAAATGGCCTGGTCAGGAAGGGGGGTAAATCCTCTGAAAGGCAAGTGGTTAATAAATATATTGTTTCTTTTAAGTATGCTACTATTTGAAAAGCCTATCAACCTTTGGGGAATTTCTGTTCCTACTAGAATGGCTGATAAAATGTGATTTGATTCAGTCAAAACAATAAATAACAAGACACATATTATACATTATCATATATTCACTGAAGAACTGTTTTTGTCACATATTCACTGAACAAGTGCTTTAACCGCTAGCCTACAGGGCACTTATACCCCCTTCCTGCCCAGGTCAATTTCCAGCTCTCAGTGCTGTCACACTTTGAATGACAATTGCGCGGTCATGCAACACTGTACCCATATGCAATTTTTATCATTTTTTTGTGACAGAGCTTTATTTTGGTGGTGTTTAACCATTTCAATACCGGGCAATTTTACACCTTCCTGCCCTGGCCAGTTTTCAGGTTTCAGCGCTCTCACACTTTGAATGACAATTGCACAGTCATACAACATTGTACCCAAACTAAAATTTTATCATTTTCTTAACACAACTAGAGCTTTCTTTTGGTGGTATTTAATCACCGCTGGGGTTTTTATTTTTTGCTAAATTAACAAAAAAAGACCAACAATTTTGAAAAAAACACGTTTTTCTTTGTTTCTCTTATAAAAGTTTGCAAATAAATAATTGTTCTTCATAAATTTAGGCCAAGATGTATTCTGCTACATGTCTTTGGTGAAAATAACCCATATTAGGATGTATTATTTAGTTTGTAGGAAAGTTTTATAGAGTTCACAAACTATGGTATAGATCTGAATATTGATCAATCCTGAAGTACTGACAGCCAATCTAATTTCTTGAGGTCCAAGAATGTCAGAACAGTACAGATATCCCCCAAATGACCCCTTATTGCAAAGTAGACAGTCCGACGTACTTCATAAGAGGCATGGCGAGTTTTTTGAAGTTGTATTTTTTTTGTAATTTTTCGGAAAATTAATAAATTAAAAAAATTAGTTTCACTATTTTTTTTTTTACATATTGTCACCAGTGCAGTACAGTGTCATCATAACTGGCATGGCAGTGATCAGGGACACTGATGTGACAGTATGAAAAAAAAAAAAATATATATATATATATATATATTTTTTATTATTTTTTATTAAATGTTGTTTTTCTTTTTTTTAAAGATTTTTTTTTCATATTTCACTATGACCAAAGTAGTACAATGTTACCATAGTAACATTGTACTACTTTGGGGAAGTGATCGGTATTTTTTTTTTTTTTTTACACAATTTGCTTATAGCAAAGAATTACTGTGCTATAAGCAAGCATTTACCTTAATGACATAGATTCATTCAGGGTTTTTTTTTTTTTTTGTGCTTAGCTGTGATTTGACCACAGCTAATCACATGACATGTGCATGTGATTAGCTGTGACCATTCACAGCAAGACACTAGTATACAATGGATGGCATGAATGAAGCCATCCATTGTATACAACTGTCATGTGACCTGCTGTGATTGGTCACAGCAGGTCACATGGTACGGGTGACGGGGGCCGATACTCAGTTCTGTCATCGGCCGTGTCTGAGGTACACGGCTGGTGACAGATCACGCCGCTGCGTGGCTCTGCAGGAGCGCAATCTGCGCATGTGCGGGAGGACGCCATATGGCATCCACCTGGAACGCTGATGACATTTGCCGGCCGCCATTCGGCCATAGGGTGGGCGGCAAATGGTTAATCACCTCTGGGTTATTTTATTTTTTCTTAAACCAAAAACCACTGAAAATGTTGAAAAAAAAAAGTTTTTTCTTAGTTTTTGTTATAAAATTTTGTAAATAAGTTTTTTTTCTCCTTCACTGATGTGCGCTAATGAGGCTGCAGTGATGGGCACTGATAGGTGACACTGATGGACTTTGATGAGGAGGCACTGATGGGCATTGACAGGCATCACTGATGGGCGCTGAAAGGCTACACTGTTAGGTGGCACTGACTGGCACTGTTAGGTGGCACTGACTGGCACTGTTAGGTGGCACTGACTGGCACCGATAGGCGGCACTGACGCACACTGATAGGCGGCACTGACTGGCACAGATATGTGGCACTGTTTGGCGACACTGATAGGCGGCACTGACTGGCACTGATGGGCAACACTGAAAGACAGCTCAGATGGGCACTGATATGTGGTATTGATGTGCACTGGTAGGCACTGATGTGGCACTGATGGGCACGTGGCACTGTTTAGCACTGACAGCCGGCACTGATGGACACTGACAGGAGGCACTTCTGTGGCCACACTGATCATCAGTACCCTGATGGTCAGTGTACATGTCCCCTCTGCGGAATGCCGATTTACCGGCTTTCCTCTCCTCTCGAGCTGCCAACGTGACAGCTGGTGAGGAGAGAAATGCCGATAATTGGCATTTTCCTGTTTACATGTGATAAGCTGTGATTGGACACAGCCGATCACATGACCGAGCCGACATCTTCGTTTTTTTCCGTGGATCGGTGATCCACTGTCCCCAAGGGACACAGCGCACTGCCGATCGCCGTGCTGCGCGCGCTCCCTGACGTCCTCCCAGAAAGAGAGAACCACCTTGTGCCCATCATTGGACTATATGGCGGGCGGGAGGTGGTTAACCAATCAGGTCAATAATAAAAAGAAAAACAAACATAAATAGCTAGAAAAACCTTCGTTGCTTGAAATAGACTAAACCAGAGTGTCTGTTTATTTCATAAATCTGTGTTTACAGTGAAACACTATAAGAATATGATGATATTTCATTTAATAAATGCTGCCAAAGGGCTGATCCCCAGATTCTTGCAGGCACAGGAAACCCCAAAAATAAAAGACTGGATAAATGGAGTGGAATATATATATATATATATATATATATATATATATATATATATATATATATATATATATATATATATATATATAGAATGGAAGAACTATACCATATTGGAGGGGATAAAACTGAAATATTTTTTTTAAAAAATGGGAAAGACGGGGGGGGATTTAAAACATCAAAAACATATGTAGGACTGTAAAAGAAAGAAGGGAATAATGAGAGGAATGATGGCTTGTGCAGGAGAGAAAGAATTAAGTAGGCGAGGGGAGAGGTGAAGATAGATAATCAGACACGAGGAAAAAGAAGACAAGAGAATAATAAGAGAAAAGAAAGGAAACTGGGGGGGGGGGGGGGGCTATGGGGGATGGGAAATGTTTGTTTGTATTACTTGGAATAATGTTGGATTTGTAGCATAAATTTAGTAAACATATAATTTAAAAGAAAAGACTAAACCAGAGTTGTTGGAAGAATATTTTGACCCATTACTGTTTCCGAGAGAGTTGTTTTAATATCTGACCAATGTCAACTTCTTTGGGATTCCAAGTGCCTCTAAGAGTACATACTCAAAAATTGTAGATGCTGTTACTCCTTTCCCTACCTTTGATTTGACACAATATTTTACATGATGTTTTAAACCTTTATTAAACGACAGATTGTTTGACCCTTTTTACTCATAGGGAGTCTAACTGGAACATTTGGACTAAGACTCAAACAATCCAACAGGTTGAGAAAGTTATTTCCAACAATTTTTGGAATTTAACTCTGTCTTTGGAAAACCAAAGTATTTTAAATCAAATAACTTTAATAAGTCATAGGAGAGACTCTTGAAAAGTCAATTTATAAAGATGAATTTTAGCTTAAGGGTAACTTTTTCTTTTAAGAACACTTCCGTGACAGGATTTGGTTAGGATTTCAGGTAGTCCTGATTATAAAATAAGTGGGCTTGGAAGGTATATACAATTTAAAATGGACCAAAAAAAAACATTTTGGGAGGGGGGGTTTATTTTAAATTTTGAATACCTTCCAAGCTCACTGATTATTTTTAACCTAGATGGAAGATAATCAAAAGGGTTCGATAATGCCACTTGTCTCATGGAAATATTTTTTTTTGTATGTGTGTATATATACATATCCTTATTTCAGGTACTTCTGTAGTGCCATCAAATTACGCAGCATTTTTTATTTATATATATATATATATATATATATATATATAACATCACATCAGTCCCTAACCCTCAACAGGCGTACATACTGAGTAATGTATATCCCAGCTCCCCTGTACCCCATTATAGTGATAAGACATGTATACAGTACTTACACCTTGAGTCCCCTGCAGCTGTGTGTGTGTGTATGTATGTGTGTGTGTGTGTGTGTGTATGTGTGTATATATATATATATATACATACACACTGGTCAAAAAAATTAAAGGAACACTTTGAAAACACATCAGATCTCAATGGGGAGAAATATCATGCTGGATATCTATAATGATATGGACTGGGTAATGTTATAGGAATGTAAAGATTCCCCATGGAAATGAAAATCATCAACCTACAGAGGACTGAATTCAAAGACACTCCGAGAATCAAAGTGAAAAAATGATGCAGCAGGCTAGTCCATTTTGCTGAAATTTCATTGCAACTCAAAATGGTACTTAGTAGTTTGTATGGCCCCCATGTGCTTGTATGCATGCCTGACAATGTCGGGGCATGCTCCTAATGACATGGCAGATGGTGTCCTGGGGTATTTCTTCCCAGATCTGGAATAGGGCATCACTGAGCTCATGGACAGTCTGAGGTGCAACCTGGCGGCATCTGATGGATCAAAACATGATATCCCAGAGGTGTTCTGTTGGATTTAGGTTAGGCGAGTGTGGGGGTATCAATTCCTTCATCCTCCAGGAACTGCCTGCATACTCTTGCCACATGAGACTGGGCATTGTTGTGCACCAGGAGGATCCTAAGACCCACTGTACCAGCCTAGGGCCTGACAATGGGTCTATGGATTTCATCCCATAACCTAATGGCAGTCAGGGTGCCACTGTCTATCCTGTAGAGGTCTGTGCATCCCTCCATGGTTATGCCTCCCCAGGCCATCACTGACCCACCACCAAAATGGTCATACTGAACGATGTTACAGGCAGCATAATGTTCTCCACGGCTTCTCCAGACCTTTTCACATCTGACACGTGCTCAGGGTGAACCTGCTCTCATCTGTGAAAAGCACAGGGCGCCAGTGGTGGACCTGCCAATTCTGGTATTCAATGGCAAATGCCAATCGAGCTCTATGGTGCTGGGCAGTGAGCACAGGGCCCATTAGAGGATGTCGGGCCATCAGGCCATCCTCATGAAATCTGTTTCTGATTGACCAGAGACATTCACATCAATGGCCTGCTGGAGGTCCTTTTGTAAGGCTCTGGCAGTGATCATCCTATTCCTCCTTGCACAAAGAAGCAGATACCAGTCCTGCTGATGGGTTAAAGACCTTCTACGGCCCTGTCCTGCTCTCCTAGAGTATCTGCCTGTCTCCTGGAATCTCCTCCATGCTCTTGAGACTGTGCTATGAGGCACAGCAAACTTTCTGGCAATGGCACGTATTGATATGCCATCCTGGAGGAGTTGGACTGCCTGTGCAACCTCTGTAGGGTTCATGTATCGCCTTATGCTACCAGTAGTGACACTGACCCTAGCCAAATGCAAAACTGGCGAAAAACAGAAAAGATGAGTAGGGGAAGAAATGTCAGTGGCCTCCACTTTTAAAACCATTCCTGGTTTGGGGGTCATCTCATTGTTGCCCATCTAGTTACACCTGTTGTTCATTTCATTAACACCAAATCAGCTGAAACTGATTAACAACCCCCTCTGCTACTTAACTGACCAGATCAATATCCCAGGAGTTTAAATTGACTTGATGCTCTGATTAAAATGTGTTCCTTTAATTTTTTTGTTCAGTGTGTGTACTATATGTGTGTTTATATGTGTGTATGGACTGTGTGGGTGTGTGTGTTTATGTATGTGGGTGTTTGTGTGTATACGTACGTACCTACGTACTTGACATGCATCACTCAAAACATGAAAGGGAATTTAATAAGTAATTGTCAATAATACCTATTGTTTGTATTGCTATTACAATGCTGATGTTATAATTGAAAGTGCATGTTGTGATCTCCTTTAAAATGTAACCGAGAGTGGTGGAACACAGGAAAGGTAAGTATTGGTGGGTGAGGGTTGCCTTATTGAGTGAACCCCTCACTTTACCCTGAATATGCAAAGGGATAAACTCCCTTTCAGTTAAAACAACCATATTTATGGCTGTATTTACCAAAATAGCACTCTTAGGCCAGTGTCTAGGGCAACAAGGGAAGGGCGAAAACACCTATGTTTGGGTCAGTTGTGCACCGTAATGCATAAACAAGACACTTGCATTCTTTTTGGCAAAGCGGCATTGTAGCACAGATGTGTTACTGTACAGTATATTTGCATTGGGGGGAGGCATTGTAAATGAATGGCTGCTCAACACAGTGCACATGTACCCCATGCATTGTAATAAAATGCAGTTTTAAACTTGCGGGTAAAACCAGGCAAATCATTTTTTTTCTCCTGTTATCAAATAGAAAATCCAACATTCACTTGCCAAAACAAATCAAGAGTGTTTGCATGCATATTTAAATTGCCTGTGTGAGCTTTATGTTCAAAAAGTGCAATGTGACTCTCATATTTGGTGTCCTGCATTGGAAACAAGGTGCTAAGCTTTAGGCTTCAATTCTTATATGTTTGAGCTAAGTCATTTTTAAAGATTAACACCTGGTAGTGAATCAGGGCCAGTGGCTTTATTACAATCCCTTTCGACATTTCTTTGCACAGTTTCAAAAGCGTCTTAGTTCAAATTTCATGTTAAATGGCTATAAAACTCCACATCATCAACCTCTTTTCCTCTCAGCTTTACAAAAAGGGCTGTGTAACTAGTCAGAAACAAAATTTAAATCACATTGAAGTGATTACTTGTATTACAAGCTCAAAATTTAAATTTAGGTTAATGTTTGTTTTTTTATTTCTAAGATTTTTACTTGTCTAGTGCATGAGCGTTAATGCCAGATATGGGAAGCCACACACACACCGATTTAAGGGCTTGTGCCTGGGCAGGGCGGTTCTGCATGGCTGTAAGTGTGCTTGCTATATGCTGCACTGAGGATCTGAAGAAATGCAGCTCTTTGCAGAATAAAAAAAGGGATTATGCTAAACCTATAGGAAATGTATTGCTTCTCTGCGTTGTGCTTACAGCTCAAAACTATGGAGATACTCTCTGTCCAGCCACATGCTGTCCCATTCTACAGGTGCTTTGTTTGGATGGTGGCTAGAGATATTGTGCACTCAGGGTTGTAGTTTCAACATTTTACAATATCTTTACAAGTATTTACATATTCCTAAGAAGTGGTAAATGAGCTATAAAGCAGAACTTGCATTACAAGCAAGGTCCACTTATTTGCTTTTCCCTTCACATGCCAAAATGCTACAATAAAATGAAAAAAATAAAATGATATATATATTTTTTTTTCTCTGTAGTTATTTTCAGTTGCAGAATTTTGGCATAAGAGTGCAAAATAAGTGTATTTTACATTTTTGTGAAAAGTCCACTTTGAAATACACACTTACCTTTTTAGCTGCAGCAACAGTGGAACATGCTTAGCAGAAACAATGACGTTCTCTCAAAGTTATTTTCTCAAAGGTTTTCCTGTAATTGGTCCTCAACTACACAGTGTTTTTTTTTTCTCAGTGCAAAAAGAATCAAGCGTATACAGGTGTCTATGCCAAAACAACTATTTTGACTCTAGGTTATGATGAAATCCATTTATTATTTTAAAATTCCACTTTATAAAATGTGAAATAGATTTTCTGGCTCTGCAAAGAAGTCTGTTCTTTTATGAATTAAATTTCTGTACTATCCTTTACCAAATATATAGGTGGCTATAAAGGCACCTAGGATTTTAAAATATTGATTTCGCCATTACCATTAATGCATTGTATAAACTGATTTTGGGTATTAAGAGAGGTCAGCTCCATTGAAAAATATTTTAAGTTATCTTTTTGCAGAGGTAAACAGTCCAATTGCTTCTTATATCTCTGATACATCTATATCCTAATTCCCTTACATTGATTTGGAACCTTTGCCCTTACCTTGATGGCCATAACAAAGGATTCACTTTCTTGTACAGAGCTGCCCAACTGAATATTGTTATTATAGGTAAGGATGAATGAAGAGGCCAAAATTCGGTTTGCTTCATGTACAAATGTGGCAAACCTATTAGTGAATTGCATTATAGTCAGTAGGAGGGGTGTGAATTTTGATAGCAGGTACATTTGAAGGGCTTCTAGACAAGCCTTTGTTACCAAAATGGCATGGGATGCAGGGCTCGGCTATGGTTGACCTTTGGCAATGTAAAAATGTACAGCTGTAGGTGGCAGCTTTTCAACTTTCTTAAATATGTACAAATCATTTAGATTACAGGTTTTGAGTTCTCCTAATGTGGTACATGGTGTTATGGAACAGTTCGAGTTTTGAGGACAGCCTCAGTATACTTTGCCCATGTATATTTGGATTTTTTTTTTACAATTAGCTTTGCTGACAGACAGCAGCAAAACTGCTTCTGCTATCTTCTATTACATAACTTCAGTAGCTTTAGCAGTGATGTGTGTTTTAATTAAGTAGAAGTTGTAGACCCAAAAGACCTACAGTGGGTAAAGAAAATAAATAAAGAGTGCAGCGCTAATAAACAAAGAATGTATATGAAGATATGCCTGAGGCTCACCATAAATTTGTACTGGTAAATATGTTAAAACAGTGTTGATAAAAGTCCACAAAATATTACATGACAGTTCTCTGATACTTTAGGGAAGTTATAAACGGGCAGGTGACTCCAATAATCCCATCAAGGCATAAAACTTGGTGTCGTGCAGGAAATATTAAAATTGCACACTCACCAGATGCGCAATAGGTAAGCACAATGATGAACCAGAGGTACTCTCATATCCTGGAGAAAAGATACAGCTCACACTGGGTACTCTCCCACTGTGTTGGAATGACGCCTATAGAGGTCTTCTCTAGTTGTGGGCTGCAGTGGGGGTCAGCAAATTGTGTCCCTCTCTTCTGGGCCTTAGGGATGGTCACCAATGGATCCTGGGGGATGAAATGCTCGACGTGGAGCAAAGAATAATATCCATAGTGCAGTATGTTTAAGTAATCAAATAATTTATTAGTGGATGAAAAATTAAAAGTTGTAAACACACATGATAAAATCACGAAAAGCCTTCGCCAGTAAGTAAAAGTAGACGAGTAGCATATGGCGGAAAACCGCTTGATAAACTAACCAGCTGGGTAGTTGTATGGCCTCCGGACCTCCTTGATCCGGTGGCGTGACGTCACAGGCGTGTGTGGCTCCTCCTTGACACGTTTCACACAACTAGTGCATTCTCAAAAGGGGTGATGCCATAGAAGCCTGGACGTCAGTTGCAGTGCTATTTATAGGTATACTTGGCGCTTTAAATGAGCAGGAGCCATTTTGCCAATTGGCGCTAACTGCGCATGTGCAGAAAGAACGGGCGCCATTTTCTTGTAGCCTGTCCGGACACTGAGCAGCTAACAGCTCATATCAACAGGGGAAAACCCTGTTGATATACTTTAGAGCAAATATACCTACTAAGCCAGTGTAGTTACTGGCTCTTAAGGTTACAAAAAAGGCACGTTGAAGGGCCCATGTGGCGGATTAATATCCACGAGCGTGTTCATCTATTATTGCGCATGCGCGGAAAGTTCCGGGCGCCATTTTCCCAGAGCCTTACTGATAAAGGCAGCTGTGCTCAAAAAGAATCCATTTATGCTTTATATCTTAGGGCCAGAGGGGTCACAGGTCTATATTTTATGTTATTTTCTGGGGGAAAACAATTACGAGCGCAAGTAATATTATAATGCACATATGTAAACAGTCCAGGGCACCATTTTCTTAGAGCCCAACAGCAAGGGACCATTAGTAATACTAAAAGGTCTAAATGTGCAACATTGTAAGCCCTGTGGCCGAATATACGGCTGTAAAGGATCAAATGTTAAAAATCACAAAAACCATAAGTCCGGGCATATCGTGTAGTGCGCATGCGCGCAAGGTCCGGCGCCATTTTCCCTGAGCCCTAGGACTAAATGACTAAAACAGGACATCTTTTTCCATAAAACTGGAACGCTGGGGAAACACAGTGTGTTGCACACTGTACCGCATGATGAAAATATTTTGGCTCATTATAACCATCTCTATTGAGATTTGTTGCCTATAATGCCATAACCATGATATTATAGATGTAAAGATAATAAATGCATAAATATTGTAAAATAATATATATATGTGCCCAATGAACTATATTAAAAACATACTATCATACCAGGTAAAAAAATCATGCTAACAAATCAGATAAAAACAACCATGAGTTGCTCAGTGTTAGAGATATAAAATCATAAAGTAGATAATCCGTAAAAGTCAAAAACAGATATACCGTACACGTGATCATAAAATAGTCGGTAAAAGTCAAAATAAGACAAATATACTTTTGCGCTTGATCATAAATAGTAAAATTACAATAAATGACGATAGAACTATATAGTACTATTGAAATGGATAAAGCAGCAATATAAAACACTCAGATACGATGCCCGTTTATAACTTCCCTAAAGTATCGGAGAACTGTCATATAATATTTTGTGGACTTTTATCAACACTGTTTTAACATAATTACCGGTACAAATTTATGGTGAGCCTCAGGCATATCTTCATATACATTCATTGTTTATTAGCGCTGCACTCTTTGCTTTTTGAACATTTTAGAAGGTTTTTAGGTTTCCTTTTAGTGCATTTGCTGCTTCAATTTTTTTGCTCCTAGCGCTCGCTGAACCATTTCTTAAAGAAAATAATTGTCCCCTTTAAAATTATCACATTTTGTTGCTTTGCGGTCTGAAATGAAGACAGTATTTGTTTTATCCAGTTGTATTTACTCAGTGCAACTTATAACATCCAAGCGAAAGATAGAACACCAACATGTCAGAAAAAAATAAAAGAAATCAAAAGTAGAATCATGGAGTTGTAAAAAGGATCACCCCCTTCCTAAAAGTGACTTGGAAACTCAATCAGGTGTAGCTAATCACCTTATCAAAGGCACACAAAGCCATTAGACTTTGAATTGTGATCAGATGTGGTCATTTTGATTAGCTCAGCAAGAAAAAAAGCTTTCCTGGAGCATTTCAGTCCCTGATAGTGCAACAGAACTAACTAGGCACTGTCAAAAGATCTCTGGGATAAAGTTGTGGACAGGCACAAGTCAAGAGATGGATACCAAAAAATTTCAAAGGCTTTATCAATGCCTAGAAGCACAGTGAAGTCTGTTATTAAGATGTGGAAGGTATTTGGTACAACACAGACCCTCCCTGGATCAGTCCATCACTCCAAACTGGATGAAAGAGCCAGGAAGAAACTGGTCAGAGAGGATACCAAGAGGCCTACAGCAACTCTGAAGCAGTTGCAGCAATTTGACAAATAGTGGTCATGTGCATGTGACAACAATATCACAGCATCCTGACCTTCCTATCTGCTAGAATTTTAATTCCCTTATGAATTTTAACATCTTCACCGGAATTTTTCTAAATAAAATGGACCATTTCTTTTTTTTGTGCATTCTTTATTTACTGACAGCTTACGGCAACAGTACAACCAATAACAGTAGCCACACAAAGGAGCAACATAAAAATACATATTTCCATAGACATAACAGAAGAGCATCAGTTGTCTTGACTAGAGAAACCTGTGTCATCACTGTAAACAGGCTGAACTGCTGTAATACTGACACTCAGTGGCTGAATATCTCCTTGCCATGGGAACTCTGCCATACTGAAGTTTCTATCTGCCAAACCCAGCTCTGATGAAGAAGGGAGCACCCTTCGAAACGCGTTAGCCTTCATACCCCCCCCTTTTTGATTTACCTGTAACCCTGTTTGGATTATGGTTACTTATGCCTGTTATACAATCATTTTGTGAGTATATTTCCTTATTAATAAAATTAGTCACTATTTATTTAGGTATTGCGCAAGGTTCGTGCGCTCTTTCTTTCATCTTCCTCAACAGTCAGTATCGACAGTATTATATGTGGGCAAAGCCAAAGACAAACATAGAACAGATCGTGACGGTAATGTCAAACTTCTCAGTGTAAGAGGAGTGTCTGTGCCCCAAGCTGCATCTCACATTTTCCGGTTTTCATCATAAAGTAGCCCAAGACAGAGCCAAGGAAGGAGAAGGACTAGACAAAAAGAGAAAAGAGAGAACTGGACATGACATAAGTGAAAACTAAACATGCATCCCCAAAAACGGTAAAAAGGTGACTTGGGTCATGAGTGAAGTGATAGACGAATGGCATAAATTGTGCCTCAACAGAAAGTGCCCTGTAAAAATAACTGACAGCAAATGTGAATGCACTAAAGCGATATGGTCAGGATAAAACCTGATAACAAAAACCTAATAAAACCACATGACCTCCTAACACATCCATGTGTTAAATCAAAGTGATGAATGACAACCAATTGTTGTCTAACTGGTGCTATGCAATCCCTAATTGGGATAAATAAGTGTGAACACAAATAGAAAACAGTGTTACAACACCATAACAGATAGTGAAAGAAAAACTTTTCAAAGAAAACTGCATATTGCTGAAAATTGTGCCACTAAATCATTCATATATAATGGCGAAAAAGTTCACTTGTGCACTCTTCAAAGGAGTGAACCACATATATTGGTGATGAAGGTGATATGAGTGAAAAAATCGGGATCCTCCAACGGCTGGATTGCCCCCTCACCTTATTGCAGCGACCCAAAGGGCCAATGAGCCTTCAAATTGCCAGGTATATTAATACGACCCATCCACATCAATGATTCAGGTTAAGCAATAATGGTGGTATCCCCCTTTACATGCAGCACTGAGAATGACCCATCCAGATATCCAAGCTTCTCACAGCGACAGGATGCTAAACTCAGCCAAATCATATATGGATTGAAAACAAGAAGAAACTCCCATAGTGTAATACTGTATATTTAATACCACAAAAGTAAACCAGCAAGTAGCACACACATTTGCATGTTCAAAATCAAGCTTACAGAGCCTCATGTATATTGCTGGGTGTACTCTTTGGGTGTACAAAGATGGTGCCTCCGCTGGAAGTGATGTCACCATGGGGTTTATTTACTAAAGCTGGAGAGTGCAAAATCAGACTCGCTTCTGCATAGAAACCAATCAGCTTCCAGGTTTCATTGCCAAAGCTTAATTGAACAAGCTGAGGTTAGAAGTAGAGATGAGCGAATCGAACATGACGAAGTGGAATTCGTTCCGAAGATTTGGAAAAATTCTATTCGCGACGAATCCGAAGATTAGCAAACTTCGGATGCACGAATCGAATTTTCCCAAAAATGGCGGTGACATGTGTGGCGACGGAGAAAATGGACAGAGAAGATGGGGCGGGGATCTCTGGGAAGGCGCGCAGACCCATAATGCATTCATGACATGTGATCGCATTAGCCAATCAGCAGCCAGCCAGCACTGTGTAATGGTGGAGCTATAAATCGCGGCCATCTTAGAATTCTCCATTAGCCTCCGGTCATTCAAGAGAGACAGACCTGTGTGTATTAAGGGACAGAGTTAGGGCCACAGAGACTTTAGGGCCACAGAATCGTTACTCAGGGACACAGAATCGTTACTCAGGGACACAGAATCGTTACTCAGGGACACAGAATCGTTACTTAGGGCCACAGCTATCAAAGAATCGAAAATTTAAAGTGACATACACCCTTTTTTTTTTTCGGTGGCTGTCGTGCACAGTTGGTGCTGCAGTTTGCCGATTGTGCAAAATAAACTGACTTTCTGCTTCACAACCACTATTGTACGTTCAAAGAGTTAAATCCATTTACACGCCGGCTGGCGGTAATATTTTTTGGGTGATTAGTGCATTCCAGTGACACAAACGTACAGTTTCCAGCCAACGGCAAGCTGCAATTGACCGATTGTGTACAATAAACTGACTTTCTGCTTCACAACCACTATTGTACGTTCAAAGAGGTAAATCCATTTACACGCTGGCTGGCGGTAATATTTTTTGGGTGATTAGTGCATTCCAGTGACATAAACGTACAGTTTACAGCCAACGGCAAGCTGCAATTGACCGATTGTGTACAATAAACTGACTTTCTGCTTCACAACCACTATTGTACGTTCAAAGAGTTAAATCCATATACACGCCGGGTGGCGGTAATATTTTTTGGGTGATTAGTGCATTCCAGTGACATAAACGTACAGTTTACAGCCAACGGCAAGCTGCAATTGACCGATTGTGCTAAATAAACTGACTTTCTGCTTCACAACCACTATTGTACGTTCAAAGAGTTAAATCCGGTTTTATTTTTGGGGTGCTTATTGAATTAAAGAGTATGTCAGACAACACGCAGAGGAGTGGCAGAGGAGGCAATGTTTCAGGAGCGAGCAGACGTGGCAGCAGAGGAAGGGGTCGAGGCAGCACTAGTCGCAGCCAGAGGCCAGTGCTCCCGGTGTCATCCAGCTGTCGTGTCTCCACCGACAACCCTGCCGTCATCGATTGGTTGACTCGGTCGTCTTCCTCTTCCCAGGTTACCTCTGACACCTACAGCCAACGGTCGGTGGGTACGTCAGACACAACCGTTAGTTGGCATGGCCCGGGAGCAAGCCCACTGAAATCACGTGTCCTCGACCTGCCCCTGTCCTTTGGTGTTCCCTCACCAAGCGAAGTATCGCATGCTGTGGGCTCAGCCCCACTGTACAGTGAGGAAGAGCTAACAGAGGGCGGTCAGGAACGGGGGGAGACATCCGCCTCTTCAGCAGCCAGGCGAAGAAGTACTGGCGAGGAGAGCGGCTCGGTAGCCGGTCTAGAGACAGGTCTGTCTCCTGACCCACACGCAGCCGAGGGGGCTAGTAGTGACGCGGAGACCCTAATTGATGATGATGAGGCTGATCGCACTTGGCAGCCTCGTCGTCATCAGGCTATTGCTTCCGCATCATCAGGAGAAGAGGGTGCCAGCTTGCCAGCGAGCAAAACAGTCGGTGGGTTGCCCAGGAGGCAGCAGGGTCGCAGCAGTGTCAGTGGAGCCAAACGGCCACGGAGTAGAGCACCAGCTCCACTGCAGCCTACCACCACGGCCAGTAGTGGTGCCGGTGTGCACGGAGGAAGTAGCAGTCAGCCAGTGAGGAGTAGCGGGGGCAAAGTTTCCTACTCGGCGGTGTGGCAATTTTTCGTCAAGCCGCCCGAGGAAGTAAACGTAGCCGTATGTCGACTTTGTGGCCAGAAAGTCAAGCGTGGCCAGGGGGCCAATGTTGGGACTACAGCGTTGCGTCAGCATATGCAGAGTCGCCATTCGGTGGCCTGGGAAAACCGTGATAAAGATACGGCGGTTCTGCCTGCCCCAGGCCCCGCTCCATCACCCGCTCCGTTACTTGCTCCGTCACCCGACGTCAATCGCCCTCTATCAGCCAGTCAAGGCTCCAACACCTCTGCTGAGGGGAGTTGTCGCTCGTTGGCATCTTCCGCTCGTTCAGATGCTCCTTCTCCTGCTACTCCTCTTCACGGATTCCGTCAGCAGTCTTTCTTGGAATCCGTTTCCAAGAGACAACAGTTTGCGAGCACGTTCCCGACGGTGCAGAAGCTGAACGTCCTCCTGTCCAAGTTGCTGGTGCTGCAGTCCCTCCCTTTCCAAGTGGTGGACTCAGCACCTTTCCGAGAAATGATGGCTTGTGCCGAGCCGCGGTGGAGAGTGCCAAGCCGGCATTTCTTCGCCAAAAAGGCAGTGCCAGCCCTGCATTCACATGTAGAAGAGATGGTGGGCCAGTCTTTGAGCATGTCGGTCTCTGCCAAAGTGCACGGCAGCGCCGACGTGTGGAGCTGTAACTACGGTCAGGGACAGTACATGTCATTTACGGCCCACTGGGTGAATGTGGTGCCGGCACAGCCGCACCAGCAACTTGGACAGGTCACGCCGCTTTTGCCTCCACGTTTGCACGTCCTTGGTCCAGCAAAGATGTCTGCCTCTACCACCTCTTCTTCCTCCGTGTCCTCAGCCGCCACCCCCGTGCCAAGTCCCATTACCCGACCGGCATATCACATGTGCAGGGCGCAACGGTGTCACGCTGTGCTGCACCTGGTATGCCTTGGCGAACGTAGTCACACAGGGGAGGAACTTCTGAGTGTAATGAACAGAGAAATCGACAGATGGCTGTCTCTGCGCAAACTGAAAATCGGAACCATGTTGACCGACAACGGAAAGAACATGGTGTCTGCTCTGCGTCAAGGAAGGTTGTGCCATGCGCCATGCATGGCTCACATGTTCAATCTGGTTGTCAAGCGGTTCCTAAAATCCACCATCCCACTGCAAGACATCCTTAAAATGTCACGTAAACTTTGCATGCATTTCAGCCATTCCTACACCGCAAAGCACACCCTCCTTGAGCTGCAGCGGCAGAACGGAATTCCACAGCATCGCCTGATCTGCGACGTTGCAACAAGGTGGAATTCAACCCTACATATGTTAGACCGCCTTCACGAACAGCGAAAGGCCATCACCGATTTCCTGATGTTACAAGCGGATAAAGGTACTCCCCTGTGTAACTTAGATGTCAGCCATTGGCAGCTCATGCGTGACACCTGCCGCTTGCTCAGGCCCTTTGAGGAGGCCACGCTATTCGGCAGGACTATGGGATGAACGACGTCATTCCTCTGTTGCACGTCCTGGAACAAATGCTGTTAACAATGGCTGGTCAGGGTGCGGTAGACGTGGCGCACAGATCTCAACGCCACATGACCCCTGTGGGGGCAGGACAGGAAGAAGAGGAGGAGGTAGAGGAGGACATTGGTGCTCAGGAATTATTGAGTGAAATGGGTGGTTTTTCCACTCAGCGGACAGGAGTGGAGGAGCAGGAGCATCTGGTAGAGGAGGAGGGAGGAGGAGGAGACAGAGGACCCAGACGCACCGTGGCAGTATGCTGTGGAGATGAAGGCAGGGAGTCCCTCGCATTCCTTGGCACAAATGGCCCATAGCATGCTCGGTTGCTTGCGTAGCGACAGCCGAATAATAACCATCAGACAGAGGGATGACTTTTGGCTGTCCACCTTGTTGGACCCTCGCTACCGTTCAAAAATGGTGGCCTTTTTCACACCTGCTGAGAGGGAGGCCAAAATAAAGTACTATAAAAACCACCTATGTAGTCAGTTGGTCTCTGCCTTTCTGCGCCAACGTCCATCCTCAGACACTGTGGGCCCTGTGCGCTCGCGTTCCGCTGCCATGGCAGCAGGGGAGGGGTGGGGTGGTAGGAGCAGTGGCAGCTCCACCAGCAGCGGCTGCCTCAGTCTGCAGTCGATGATGAGTAGCTTTCTTCACCAGCGCAGTGAGGAAACTACTAACCAGCCGCAGCAGCATCAGGTGGACCTGGAGCAGGACCTCAAACAACAGACTTGGGCCTACTTGGACAGCACCCTGCCAACCGAGGTAGACAATCCCCTTGACTACTGGGCAACGAAACTTGACCTTTGGCCCCAACTAGCTGAATTTGCCCTTGAAAGGCTGTCATGCCCGGCCAGTAGCGTGGCATCGGAGCGGGTGTTTAGTGCGGCAGGAGGTATTGTAACTCCGCGGAGGACACGACTGTCCACCCAAAGTGTGGAGAGACTCACGTTTGTGAAAATGAATCAGGCGTGGATTAGTCTGGATTTCAAACCACCAGTTCCTGACACAACTGACTAAATCCGCCATGAATCATGCCCCAAACATGTTATTAGGGACAAATGGAAGACCTCCACCTGATCCGTACATTTGTATATATATTTTATTGAGAGGCTGCTGGTCGGCCGACTCATGTTTTGCACATTTTTAATGACTTATACTCTGCAGGTCGGGCCCCTCATGAATTGGGGTTTTTAAATTATTTATACGTCGCTGGACGACTGTCACATGAATTTAAACTTTTTAATTATTTATAGTCGACCAGTTCCAGACCGATGGAATAGCAATTTTTTTAAATATTTATTTGACACGTGTTGTCCATCTCATCAATGAGGTGGACTGTTTATTTATTGGCCACGGTTTGGCCCCCTCCTGTTTCTTACATTGTTAACTTGTTGTATCGGTCACGGTTTGGCCACATGTTTGGTTGTCTTGTTAAGATTTTCTGTAATGTACACAGTTACGCTTGACTTGTCGACTTTCCACAATCTACTAAGGTATAGCATCGCATCAACGTTTTTTTTTTTTTTTTTTTTTTGGTCTAAACCATTTCTTATAATGTCAATTTGTAGGATACGCCGCTGTAAGGCGACCTACTTTTTTGTCACTGTGTAGACATCTATTTATAGGCCGATGTTTGGCCAGAAAGATATATTTAGTAATAACCTAGCCGTTCAAGCCGCTCACTGAACACCTCGGGAATTGCTTTGTATATCTGTCGCCTTAGGGGCCGCTGTCTGGCGACATAATTTTTTGTCACTGTGTAGACATCTATTTATAGGCCGATGTTTGGCCACAAAAATATATTTAGTAATAACCTAGCCGTTCAGGCCGCTCCCTGAACACCTCGGGAATTGCTTTGTATATCTGTCGCCTTAGAGGCCGCTGTCTGAACAGCTCATGAATTGCTTTCTATATGTGTCACCTTTGAGGCCGCTGGCTGGACATCTGATGAATTGATTTGTATATATGTACTTATTGTCCGCTGTCCGGACAGCTCATGAATTACTTTTTGTATATAGCCTTCCAAACCACTCTCAGAATAAGTCATGATATTCATGCTGTGTATAGCCTTATAGGCCAATGGTCAATCAAGTCATGATTGTTATAGTGTGTATAGCCTTATAGGCCGCTGTCTTTACAACTTTATAATTCCATGCAGTATATAGCCCTATCGGCCACTTTCTGGCATCCAGTTGCTGTAGCCCCCATCACCACACTGTGCCACGGGCCCCTGTACCGCCTTCTCATACTGCTGCCAGATCCATCCTCTGCCATGTGCGTCTTTGTCGTCTGCTCACGCTGCTGGGTTCCAGTTTTAAACCTAGGCCTGTGTATGGCTTCCGAATACTGCTGCCTCCACCGCCGCCCTGCGCCATGTGCCTCTGTCGTCTGCTCACGCTGCTGACGGCTTCCGCTTTTTAACCTAGGCCTGTGTATGGCTTCCGAATACTGCTGCCTCCACCGCTACCCTGCGCCATGTGCCTCTGTCGTCTGCTCACGCTGCTGACGGCTTCCGCTTTTTAAACTAGTCCTGTGTATGTCTTCCGAATACTGCTGCCTCCACCGCCACCCTGCGCCATGTGCCACTTTCGGGTCTCCTCACACTGCTGCCAGGTTCATACTGATTCATGGCCCCCTGTACCGGCTCCTCATGAACGTGGTTCAGCGGGTTTGCATCACTTAACGGCAAATCGTTGACAAATGCTGGGACGTTCAGTGTTGTGCGCATTAAGCCAGACACCAAAGGGCAGCACAGACCTGTTATTACTCGCTCAAGCATGGCTGAACAAAACCAGTCTCTACCACAAATTGGACCCAGACCTGCCCAGGGTCTCGTAACTAGGTTGCACGGAGGAGTAGAGTCCGTTATCGGAATTAAATAGACAAAACGCCACACCAAAAAGAGTGGCCATTTCCAACACTTATTCCAGAAAGAGGAACAACCCGTTTCATATACGGCCCGTAGACGTTTCAGGTCTGCCACATTCAGTCGATTTAAGACGCAAGCTCCACTTCCTGTGGTCTCTGACCGTCGATATACCTTTAAGTGTCAGCTTTGAAGCTATATTCCCTCCGGAGCACTGACACTGGTGCCCTTCCGTCAACATGCCTTTAAGTTTCAGTTTTCAACCATATTCCCCACAGAAGCCAAACTCTTGGGTATCCCAGAAGCTGCTCAGCGGGTCAGGGCAATAAAGCTCCCGGTTCGCAGGTTGTTCCGTCTTATGGATGGAAGTACGACGGTATATGATCTTCTTCGCACCCACGGCATTACCTCATAAAATTTCTGCATTGCATCTGCAATCACAACGCTGACTTCCCGGATCGCCACTCAGCCATTGGACTCTTGATAGTCGTCTCCCCACACTGCTGCTGGGGGGACTTTTTAACCTAGGCCTGTGTATGGCCTTCAATTGAAGCTGCTTCCGCTCCGCCACTCTGCCATTGGACTCTTGATAGTCGTCTCCCCACACTGCTGCTGGGGGGACTTTTTAACATAGGCCTCTGTATGGCCTTTAATTGAAGCTGCTTACGCTCCGCCACTCTGCCATGGGCCTCTTGGGTATCCCAGAAGCTGCTCAGCGGGTCAGGGCAATAAAGCTCCCAGTTCGCAGGTTGTTCCGTCTTATGGATGGAAGTACGACGGTATATGATCTTCTTCGCACCCACGGCATCACCTCATAGAATCTCTGCATTGCATCTGCAATCACAACGCTGACTTCCGGATCGCCACTCAGCCATTGGACTCTTGATAGTCGTCTCCCCACACTGCTGCTGGGGGGACTTTTTAACCTAGGCCTGTGTATGGCCTTCAATTGAAGCTGCTTCCGCTCCGCCACTCTGCCATTGGACTCTTGATAGTCGTCTCCCCACACTGCTGCTGGGGGGACTTTTTAACATAGGCCTCTGTATGGCCTTTAATTGAAGCTGCTTACGCTCCGCCACTCTGCCATGGGCCTCTTGGGTATCCCAGAAGCTGCTCAGCGGGTCAGGGCAATAAAGCTCCCAGTTCGCAGGTTGTTCCGTCTTATGGATGGAAGTACGACGGTATATGATCTTCTTCGCACCCACGGCATCACCTCATAGAATCTCTGCATTGCATCTGCAATCACAACGCTGACTTCCGGATCGCCACTCAGCCATTGGACTCTTGATAGTCGTCTCCCCACACTGCTGCTGGGGGGACTTTTTAACCTAGGCCTGTGTATGGCCTTCAATTGAAGCTGCTTCCGCTCCGCCACTCTGCCATTGGACTCTTGATAGTCGTCTCCCCACACTGCTGCTGGGGGGACTTTTTAACATAGGCCTCTGTATGGCCTTCAATTTAAGCTGCTTACGCTTCGCCACTCTGCCATGGGCCCCTGTACCGCCTCCTCTTGCTGCTGCCAGGTCCAGAGTGTGTCATGGGTCCCTGTACGGCCTCCCATTGCTGCTGACTTCATCGCCAGACTCTGCCATGTGCCACTTTCAGGTCTCCTTACACTGTTGGTGGGTTCCATTTTGTGATAGGGTGCTGTATGGCCTTCCATTGCTGCTGCCTCCACCGCCACCCTGCGCCATGTGCCTCTGTCGTCTGCTCACGCTGCTGCCAGGTCCATACTGATTCATGGCCCCCTGTACCGGCTCCTCATGAACGTGGTTCAGCGAGTTTGCATCACTTAACGGCAAATCGTTGACAAACGCTGGGACGTTCAGTGTTGTGCGCATTAAGCCAGACACCAAAGGGCAGCACAGACCTGTTATTACTCGCTCAAGCATGGCTGAACAAAACCAGTCTCTACCACAAATTGGACCCAGACCTGCCCAGGGTCTCGTAAGTAGATTGCACGGAGGAGTAGAGTTCGTTATTGGAATTAACTGTGAGGGACTTTTAAACCTAGGCCTTTGTATGGCCTTCAATTGAAGCTGCTTCTGCTCCGCCACTCTGCCATTGGACTCTTGATAGTCGTCTCCCCACGCTGCTGCTGGGGGGAGTTTTTAACATAGGCCTCTGTATGGCCTTCAATTTTAGCTGCTTACGCTCCGCCACTCTGCCATGGGCCCCTGTACCGCCTCCTCATGCTGCTGCCAGGCCCGTAATCTGCCATGGGCCCCCGTACCGACTCCTCATGCTGCTGCCAGGCCCGTAATCTGTCATGGGCCCCTGTACCGCCTCCTCATGCTGCTGCCAGGTCCAGAGTGTGTCATGGGTCCCTGTACGGCCTCCCATTGCTGCTGTCTACATCGCCACACTCTGCCATGTGCCACTTTCAGGTCTCCTCACACTGCTGGTGGGTTCCATTTTGTCATAGGGTGCTGTATGGCCTCCCATTGCTGCTGCCTCCACTGCCACACTGTGGCTCCACACTCTGGTTTTGGCCCCGTGACTGCCCAAATGAGTGAAGTGTGCGGTGATTCTAAGATCGACGGCACTCATCTGCATGTCATACTGACTGACAGTATTATTTCTCTTCCCCAGCAGACTCCAAGGGCATTTAAATTAAAGGTACAGTGTTCTGCACTAATATAAAGGCTCTCTGAAGCCTAGAAACACCCTTTTTATAAGTTAAATTCGCAGCGAATATATTCGGCTCGAAGTGAATTTATTCGGCGAATTCGGCGAATCAGCCGAACCGAATTTTTGAATAATTCGCTCATCTCTAGTTAGAAGCTGATTGGTTTCTATGCAGAAGGGAGTCTGATTCTGGACTCTCCAGCTTTAGTAAATAAACCCCCATGTGTCCGACGCGTTGCAACAGTGTAGTTTACTCCTATACGCAGAAATTATGTTAAAGTTAAACATTTTTTTAACAATCATAAATATGAAAATATAAAGTGCCCTGTATAGAAAAAACTATTGGCATAAACATTTACTAAATGCAAATTTGTTGTTCACTTTGGAAGGTAATTTTTCTTTAGCTTAGTGAATTAGACCTACATCACTGACCTGATATCCATCTACCACCCAAAACGCACTCTCCGCTCCTCACAAGACCTCTTTCTCTCCAGTTTCCTGGTCTCCTCCTCCCATGCCCGTCTCCAGGACTTCTCTAGGGCTTCCCCCATCCTCTGGAACTCACTACCCCAATCCATCAGACTGTCACCTTCCCTCCTCACCTTCAGGCGCACCCTGAAAACCCATCTCTTCAGAGAAGCCTACCCCGCCCTCACCTAATTTGCTGATCTCCTCCGCTCTTCCCACCACTCCATCCCCCACAGCTATTTCCTCCTGTACCACTCTCCCCTCCCTCCTAGATTGTAAGCTCCAAGGAGCAGGGCCCTCGAACCCCTCGTGTATTGTATTGTTACTGTACTGTCTCGTGTACTGTCTCCCATTAAAATGTACAGCGCTGAGCAAACCGTTGGCACTATATAAATACTGTATAATAATAATATCTTTGTATTTCATATTACTGTCTATATTAACATTTCTAATATGTTCAGCAATTTAGAGTTAATCATTTGCTCACATAAGCCATACATTTCCTTATGTGACCTTTAAAATGTTTGCACTATTTTTCACATTAATCACTTCCTCTCTGGCGCATGTACATATGGCCAGATGGGAAAAGTATCGATGCTGGTGGAAATACCGTACGTTTTCTGCATTGGTCACACATGTGCGGCTCCTATATTGTACAGCAGCATGCTCTGTGATCAGTGGATCACAGAATGGGGTACAGGAGCAGTGAAATCGGTGCTGTACCATGTAATCACTGTGACCAATCGCAGCAATCACACATGTAAGCAAAGGCTGCATGCCTGCATCCTTTGTGTCATTCCCTCTCACAGCAATCATGTGGTGAGCAGTCATCATGTTAAGAAAAAAATGCACAAGCCCCCTCCCCAGCAGTAAGTCACTATGATGATACTGTACTGCTCTCTATTGATCATAGACATTGGTCGTTGTATGCCATTACAATAGTAGCCACAGCAGTACAGTGTCACTATGTAAAAAAAAAATACTGTGTGCGTGTATGTACATACAGTATATTTACATTGTATGTATATGTGTGTGTGTGTATGTATGTATGTATGTATGTATGTATATATATATATATATATATATATACATACATACACAGGGCTTAAAATTTCAAGTCCTGAGCTACTAGCTAGGCCTTAGAGTTACTTGCCACCAACAAACACACACAAACAGAGACACCTGTATACACACACAGAAACATGTACACACACGCACAGAGACACATGCAGACACACACACATACAGACACGTATACACACACAGATAGATGTACATACACAGAAATACACACAGACACATGTACATACATACACACAAACACATGTACATACACACACACACACATGTACACACACATACGTGTACATGCATGCAGACACATGTACAGATACACACATGTACATACACACAGACACATGTACAATTGTACTTGCACACACAGACACACACAAACACACACATACACATCACCCCCCCCCATAAAAAAATTGCAGTACTTCGTTGTTCACTCACAGATCCGGGTACTGCATTCTAGGGGGAGGCAGAGAGCACAGCACACACTCCTTGCTTTGCTTTCACTGCGCTCAGCTATTGAGCAGTCTGACGGCTCCCAGTGCCCATGACAGATCCGGCCTGAGCTCCGACCCTGCTCAGCAAGATGGCCCTGGGGGACACACTCGCCCCCGCCATAATTTTCACTCACCATTGGCGAGCAGGCGAGTGGAAATTTCAAGCCATATATATATATATATATATATACACACACACGCACAGTATTGTGCAAATTTTTTTTGCCAGGTGTGAAGAAATGCTGTAAAGTAAGAATGCTTTAAAAAGTATATTTTTATTGTTTTTAGCAATTTGAAAAATACAAAGTGAACGAACAGAAGACAAATCTAGATCAAATCAATATTTGGTGTGACCAATCTTTGGTTTCAAACCATCCTCAATTCTTTTAGCACTGTGTGCACACATTTTTTGAAGGAACTCGGCAAGTACTGTAGTTTGTTCCATGTAGGCTGCCTCAAATTCTTCTGTCTCTTCGTGTAATCCCAGAAAGGCTCGAGGTTGTGATTAGGGCTCTTTGGAGGCAAACTATCACTTCCAGGACTCCTTGTTCTTTACACTGAAGATAGTTCTTAATGACATTGGCTGCATGTTCTTGGTCATTGTCCTGCTGCAGAATAAATTTGGGGCAATCACACGCCTCCCTGATGGCATGGTAGGATGGATAAGTATCTGCCTATTTTTCTCAGAATTGAGGACATCATTGGTCCTAACCAAATCTCCAACTCCATTACAAGGAACTTCCACTATGCTTCACTGTTGCCTGCAAACATTCATTATTGTACTGCTCTCTGGCCTTGGAAGTGGTGGTTTGGCCCCCACAGAGCCCTGATCTCAACCTCATTGAATCTGTCAGGGATTACATGAAGAGACAGAAGGATTTCAGGTAGCCTACATCCACAGACTATGTGTACCTAAATATGTAAATAAATAAATAAAAATGATGTCGGTTTGAAGCCACAGGGTAGTCACAACAAATATTGATTTATTTGGATTTTCTTTTGTTCAGCTATTTCTGAAAGCATTCTTAATTTACAGCATTTTTTTCACACCTGCCTAAAACTTCTGCACAATACTGCATACAGTATATTGCCAAAAGTATTGGGAAGCCCCTCCATGTTATTGGATTCTGGTGTTTCAATCACCTCCATGGCCACAGGTGTATAAAATCAAGCACCTAGGCATACAGACTGCTTCTACAAACATTTGTGAAAGAATGGGTCGCTCTCAGGAGCTTAGTGAATTCAAGTGTGGTACCGTACCGTGATAGGTTGCCTCCTGTGCAAGAAGTCCATCTGTGAAATATTCTTGATACTAAATAATCCATGGTCAACTGTTAGTGGTATTATAACAAAGTGGAAGCAACTGGGAACAACAGCAACTCAGCCACCAAGTGGTAGGCCACGTAAAATGACAGAGGGGGGTCAGTGCCATGCACACAGTGCGCATAAGTTGCTAACTGTCTGCAGAGTCAATAGCTAAAAACCTCCAAACTTCATGTGGTCTTCAGATTAGCACAACCACTCTTAGAGAGCTTCATAGAAGGGGTTTCCACGGCTGAGCAGCTGCGTTCAAGCATTACATCACCAAGTGCAATGCAAAGCGTCGGATGCAGTGGTGTAAAGCACACAGCCATTGGACTCGAGAGCAGTGGAGACATGTTCTCTGGAGTGACAAAGTATGCTTTCCTGTCTGGCAATCCGATGAACATGTCTGGGTTTGGCAGTTGCCAAGAGAATGGTACTTGCCTGACTGCATTGTGCCAAGTGTAAATTTTTGTAGACGGGGGGATTATGGTGTGGGGTTGTTGTTCAGGGGTTGGGCTTGGCCCCTTAGTTCCAGTGAAGGGAACTCATTAAGGCGTCAGCATACCAAGACATTTTGGACAATTTCATGCTCCCAACTTTGTGGGAACAGTTTGGGTTTTCCCCTTCCTGTTCCAACATGACTGAGCACCAATGAACAGAGCAAGGTCCATAAAGACATGAATGAGCGAGTTTGGGGTGAAAACTTGACTAGCCTGCAGAGTCCTGACCTCAGCCTGATAGAATTAGAGCTGGGACTGTGAGCCAGGCCTTCTCGTTTGACATCAGTGCCTGACCTCACAAATGCGCTTCTGGAAGAATGGTCAAGCATTCCCATAGACACACTCCTAAACTATGTTCACAGACTTTCCAGAAGAGTTCAAGCTGTTATAGCTGCAAAGGGTGGGCCAATTCAGTATTGAACCCTACAGACTAAGGCTGGGATGCCATTAAAGTTCATGTGCATGTAAAGGCAGGTGCCCCAATACTTTTGGCTATATATATATATATATATATAGCGCTGAGTCACTAGGGTGATATTGCACTGCTGTGGTGGTAATTATTACAATGGCTGGCTGCTTTTATGGCACTGTATGATGTCAGTGTAGCCAGCCATTGTCTCTATGTATGAAAAGTCCCTATCCCCTGAGGACACTCATTAGAGAGAAATGGATTGGAGGGTCGGACACATGACATCATCACGCACGTCCATGGTGGATCCAGCAGTGCTATTGTATTGAGATGTGTGCAATTGTGAATCCTGACAATGGTGAGTGCAATATTTAATAAACTGAAGCAGTTCTTTTACAAACACCATGGGATTTCTTTTCTTTTACACTATCACCTAGGAAGCTTTTCGAATTTGTGACAGCCAGATTGATTGGTGCTGTGGGGAGTAAGGTGATTTATGATCTCTTTGTGGGATCAGTCCTTTTGGTAAGGAGTGTGTTTATCACGAGTGTGGAGTGGTTTTGGAGCACTTTCATTCATCCTGCAACACTAAGTGGTCACAACATATTCTCATAGTTTTGGGTTTTCTTTAGGGACTTTATTCATTATTTACTATGTATGTATACTGTATATCACAATTCTTATGTATTTAGCACAGTGATGGCATTTTCTATATTCAGAGAACTTCAATTTTCATTATAATTTGTATATACAGTCAGGTCCATAAATATTGGGACATCGACACAATTCTAACATTTTTGGCTCTATACACCACCACAATGGATTTGAAATGAAGCAAACAAGATGTGCTTTAACTGCAGACTGTCAGCTTTAATTTGAGGGTATTTACATCCAAATCAGGTGAACGGTGTAGGAATTACAACAGTTTGCATATGTGCTTCCCACTTGTTAAGGGACCAAAAGTAATGGGACAGAATAATAATCATAAATCAAACTTTCACTTTTTAATACTTGGTTGCAAATCCTTTGCAGTCAATTACAGCCTGAAGTCTGGAACGCATAGACATCTCCAGACGCTGGGTTTCATCCCTGGTGATGCTCTGCCAGGCCTCTGTCTTCAGTTCCTGCTTGGTCTTGGGGCATTTTCCCTTCAGTTTTGTCTTCAGCAAGTGAAATGCATGCTCAATCGGATTCAGGTCAGGTGATTGACTTGGCCATTGCATAACATTCCACTTCTTTCCCTTAAAAAACTCTTTGGTTGCTTTTGCAGTATGCTTTGGGTCATTGTCCATCTGCACTGTGAAACGGTGTCCAATGAGTTGTGAAACATTTGGCTGAATATGAGCAGATAATATTGCCCGAAACACTTCACAATTCATCCTGTTGCTTTTGTCAGCAGTCACATCATCAATAAATACCAGAGAACCAGTTCCATTGGCAGCCATACATGCCCACGCCATGACACTACCACCACCATGCTTCACTGATGAGGTGGTATGCTTAGGATCATGAGCAGTTCCTTTCCTTCTCCATACTCTTCTCTTCCCATCACTCTGGTACAAGTTGATCTTGGTCTCATCTGTCCATAGGATGTTGTTCCAGAACTGTGAAGGCTTTTTTAGATGTCATTTGGCAAACTCTAATCTGGCCTTCCTGTTTTTGAGGCTCACCAATGGTTTCCATCTTGTGGTGAACCCTCTGTGTTAGGAATGGACTGGCCAGCAATGGTGGGACTCACCTGCCTTTTGATCTGCAGTACCAGGGCTGGCCAGCGGGTGCTCCCAGCAATCAGAGACTCAACCTTTCAGCCAGCTAACACCTGGAACTGATGATACTGGTGTATTTAAGGGATGGCCAGACTTGCAGACTCTGCCTTGGTGTTGTGTTTGTCCTGGGCCCTGTATCTGTCCTGCATCCTGTTTCTGTTCCTTTGCTGACTTCTCCTGCTCTGATCCTGGCTTGTGACCCTGACCATCCCTCTGTCTGACCCTCTGTACTACGCTGCTTGCTACCTGTTCTGATCCCTGGCTTGTGACCCGGACCATCCCTCTGCCTGACCCTCTGTACTATGCTGCTTGCTACCTGCTGAACCTGGCCTGTGACCCCGACCATTCTCCGCTTGCTCCCCCTGTACCTACCTGCCCAATTGATATTGACCCGGCCTGCCTAACGACGCTTGCTTGTATATACTGTTATCTGTGGGTGGTTTGGTTTGTTTGCACCGTATTATGTTTTAGTATTGCACTGCGTTTATGTTTGTACTGTTAGTGTTAATAAATTATATTGTTTATAACATATCTGAGGTCTGCGTTTCCCTGCTTCAGTCACACACCTCTGGTCATACCCGGGAGCCCTGACATTACACCAAGGCCAATCCTGACCAGAAGTGGCTGCACAGGGAAGCCATCTTGGCTTGTTGATGGGAAGGATGGATCTTGAGGAGGTTGAGTATTTACTGTATATCTGCTAGTGTTTGATGAAAGGGAGTATGCTTATCAAACTCTGAAGGAGTATACCCGGGATGAATTGCTAGAATGTATACGGCTCGCTCATGTTCTAGTAGATCAGGGCACAGTGTTCTCTGAGGTGCAGCCATTGATTGAGGTTTGTGCAGAGTTGGTTTCATCTGGTTCCCCCGAATGCAGGGATGAATTTTTGCCACCATTTAGTGCAGACCAGGTAGAGTCCCTGGTATGGTTATTAGAGGATGATGTGGGTTACTTTCTGGAGCGTTATTCCACATGTTCACCACAGACACTGAGAGATTGTATAAACGCAGTGCAGTCATTGACCAGACAGACTTTGTGTAAGCTCAGCTTTGTTCAACCCCTACTGCAGACATGGACAGATTTGTTGCACCCAGCCTCAGTCAACTTACAAAGACCCAGTCCTGCTTCTAACTCTACTCCTGTATTCCCACCAGCTCCTCCAGTTACAGCCCAGTATACTTGGCTATCTACCGCATGTCAGTACCCTGTTCCCACTCGCTGCACCTATCCTGCCTTTAACCCTGTAAAAAAGCCCTCTGTAGCAACTGCTCCCTCTCCTGTTCCATCCTCCAGTTCTTCTCTGTCTCCAGCTGCTCCATTCGTTTGCAGACCTGCGTTTACTTGCAGTGCTCCAGTAGTTAAAACCAGAAAAAAGCGAAAATTCTTTCCAACCAATACCATCCTGCCAGTATCCAAACCGGTGAGCCTGCCTTCCGTGGTTCAGACTGATGCCTGTACGCAGCCTGATGCCTCTACTCGGCCTGAAGCCTCTACTCGGCCTGAAGCCTCTACGCGGCCTGAAGCCTCTACTCGGCCTGAAGCCTCTACTCGGCCTGAAGCCTGTACTCGGCCTGAAGCCTCTACGTGGCCTGAAGCCTCTCCTCGGCCTGAAGCCTCTCCTCGGCCTGAAGCCTCTCCTCAGCCTGAAGCCTCTACGCGGCCTGAAGCCTCTACTCGGCCTGATGCCTGTACTCGGCCTGATGCCTGTACTCGGCCTGAAGCCTCTACTCGGCCTGATGCCTCTACTCGGCCTGATGCCTCTACTCGGCCTGATGCCTCTACTCGGCCTGAAGCCTCTACTCGGCCTGAAGCCTCTACCCAGCATGATGAACTGATCCAGCCTGACGATCCTATTAGGCCAGTTGACTCGATGCCCGCTGTTGATCCAGATGATCCGGTACCTGATCCGGTGCCCGCTGTCGTGCCAATTAACTCAGAGCCCGCTGTCGTACCTGGTGACTCGGTGCCCACTGCCTTGCCAGATGACGCGGTGCCCGCTGGCAAGCCAAATAACCTGATGCCTGGTGACCTAGTGTCCGCTGTCATACCTGATGACCCGATGCCCGCTGTCGAGCCAGACAATCCGGTACCTGATGACCCGGTGCCCACTGTCGTGCCTGTTGACTCGGAGACCACTGCCTTGCCAGATGACGCGGTGCCCGCTGTCGAGCCAAATGACCTGATGCCAGGTGACCCGATGCCCGCTGTCCAGTCAGACGATCCAATGTCTGACCCAGTGCCCGCGGTCATACCAGTTGACTCGGAGCCCACTGCCTTGCCAGATGACGCGGTGCCCGCGGTCGAGCCAAATGACCTGATGCCTGGTGACCCGATGCCCGCTGTCCAGCCAGACGATTCAATGTCTGCCCCGGTGCCCGCGGTCATGCCAGTTGACTCGGAGCCCACTGCCTTGCCAGATGACGCGGTGCTCGCTGTCGAGCCAAATGACTTGATGCCTGGTGACCCGATGCCCGCTGTCCGGTCAGACGATCCAATGTCTGACCCAGTGCCCGCGGTCATACCAGTTGACTCGGAGCCCACTGCCTTGCCAGATGACGCGGTGCCCGCTGTCGAGCCAAATGACCTGATGCCTGGTGACCCGATGCCCGCTGTCCAGCCAGACCATCCAATGTCTGACCCAGTGCCTGCGGTCATACCAGTTGACTCGGAGCCCACTGTCGTGCCTGGTGTCTCGGTGCCCGCCGCTCCGCCTGGGGGCCCGAGACCTGTTGCTCCGCTTGGGGGTCCAGTGCCCGCCGCTCCACCTGGGGTCCGGCGCCCGCCGCTCCGCCTGAGGGCCCGAGACCTGTCGCTCCATCTGGGGGTCCGGCGCCCGCCGCTCCGCCTGAGGGCCCGAGACCTGTCGCTCCTCCTTGGGGTCCGGCGCCCGCCGCTCCGCCTGAGGGCCCGAGACCTGTCGCTCCGCCTGGGGGTCCGGCGCCCGCCGCTCCGCCTGAGGGCCCGAGACCTGTCGCTCCACCTGGGGGTCCGGCGCCCACCGCTCCGCCTGAGGGCCCGAGACCTGTCGCTCCTCCTGGGGGTCCGGCGCCCGCCGCTCCGCCTGAGGGCCCGAGACCTGTCGCTCCGCCTGGGGGTCCGGCGCCTGCCGCTCCGCCTGAGGGCCCGAGACCTGTCGCTCCACCTGGGGGTCCGGCGCCCGCCGCTCCGCCTGAGGGCCCGAGACCTGTCGCTCCATCTGGAGGTCCGGCGCCCGCCGCTCCGCCTGGGGGCACGATGCCCGTCGCCCCGCCTGGGGGCACGATGCCCGTCGCCCCGCCTGGGGGCACGATGCCCGTCGCCCCGCCTGGGGGCACGATGCCCGTCGCCCCGCCTGGGGGCCCGATGCCCGTCGCCCCGCCTGGGGGCACGATGCCCGTCGCCCCGCTTGGGGGCACGATGCCTGTCGCCCCGCCTGGGGGCCCGGTGCCTGTCGCCCCGCCTGGGGGCCCGGTGCCTGTCGCCCCGCCTGGGGGCCCGGTGCCTGTCGCCCCGCCTGGGGGCCCGGTGCCTGTCGCCCCGCCCGGGGGCCCGGTGCCTGTCGCCCCGCCCGGGGGCCCGGTGCCTGCTGCTCCGCCCGGGGGCCCGGTGCCTGCTGCCCCGCCCGGGGGCCCGGTGGCTGTCGCCCCGCCCGGGGGCCCGGTGGCTGTCGCCCCGCCCGGGGGCCCGGTGGCTGTCGCCCCGCCCGGGGGCCCGGTGCCTGCTGCTCCGCCCGGGGGCCCGGTGCCTGCTGCTCCGCCCGGGGGCCCGGTGCCTGCTGCTCCGCCCGGGGGCCCGGTGCCTGCTGATCCGCCCGGGGGCCCGGTGCCTGCTGCTCCGCCTGGTGGCCCGCTGCCTGCTGCTTCGCCTGGTAATCCGATGTGCCTCTGCCCGGAGTCCTGCCCGATGTGCCTCTGCCCGGAGTCCTGCCCGATGTGCCTCTGCCCGGAGTCCTGCCCGATGTGCCTCTGCCCGGAGTCCTGCCCGATGTGCCTCTGCCCGGAGTCCTGCCCGATGTGCCTCTGCCCGGAGTCCTGCCCGATGTGCCTCTGCCTGGAGTCCTGCCTGATGTGCCTCTGCCCGGTGTGCCTCTGCCCGGAGTCCTGCCCGATGTGCCTCTGCCCGGAGTCCTGCCCGATGTGCCTCTGCCCGATGTGCCTCTGCCCGGTGTGCCTCTGCCCGGTGTGCCTCTGCTCGATGTGCCTCTGCCCGGAGTCCTGCCCGGTGTGCCAGTCTTTGATTTCCCGCCAGTTGCCAGACCCGGGCGGTGGAACATTTTTCCCAGCTAGGACTGTTTGGAGCGTCCTGAGGCCGCTCCTTGAGGGGGGGGTACTGTTAGGAATGGACTGGCCAGCAATGGTGGGACTCACCTGCCTTTTGATCTGCAGTACCAGGGCTGGCCAGCGGGTGCTCCCAGCAATCAGAGACTCAACCTTTCAGCCAGCTAACACCTGGAACTGATGATACTGGTGTATTTAAGGGATGGCCAGACTTGCAGACTCTGCCTTGGTGTTGTGTTTGTCCTGGGCCCTGTATCTGTCCTGCATCCTGTTTCTGTTCCTTTGCTGACTTCTCCTGCTCTGATCCTGGCTTGTGACCCTGACCATCCCTCTGTCTGACCCTCTGTACTACGCTGCTTGCTACCTGTTCTGATCCCTGGCTTGTGACCCGGACCATCCCTCTGCCTGACCCTCTGTACTATGCTGCTTGCTACCTGCTGAACCTGGCCTGTGACCCCGACCATTCTCCGCTTGCTCCCCCTGTACCTACCTGCCCAATTGATATTGACCCGGCCTGCCTGACGACGCTTGCTTGTATATACTGTTATCTGTGGGTGGTTTGGTTTGTTTGCACCGTATTATGTTTTAGTATTGCACTGCGTTTATGTTTGTACTGTTAGTGTTAATAAATTATATTGTTTATAACATATCTGAGGTCTGCGTTTCCCTGCTTCAGTCACACACCTCTGGTCATACCTGGGAGCCCTGACACTCTGTATTCACTCTGGTGAAGTCTTCTCTTGATTGTTGACTTTGACACACATACACCTACCTCCTGGAGAGTGTTCTTGATCTGGCCAACTGTTGTGAAGGGTGTTTTCTTCACCAGGGAAAGAATTCTTCGGTCATCCACCACAGTTGTTTTCCGTGGTCTTCTGGGTCTTTTGGTGTTGCTGAGCTCACCAGTGTGTTCCTTCTTTTTAAGAATGTTCCAAACAGTTGTTTTGGCCACGCCTAATGTTTTTGCTATCTCTCTGATGGGTTTGTTTTGTTTTTTCAGCCTAATGATGGCTTGCTTCACTGATAGTGACAGCTCTTTGGATCTCATCTTGAGAGTTGACAGCAACAGATTACAAATGCAAATAGCACACTTGAAATGAACTCTGGACCTTTTATCTGCTCATTGTAATTGGGATAATGAGGGAATAACACACACCTGGCCATGGAACAGCTGAGAAGCCAATTGTCCCATTACTTTTGGTCCGTTAACAAGTGGGAGGCACATATGCAAAATGTTAGAATTGTGTCTATGTCCCAATATTTATGGACCTGACTGTATATATACTTAATTTTTTTTTTTGTGCATGCTGTCACCAGAGCAGGTGCAGTGTCGCTATGGTGGCATTGTATTGCTATGACATTGTTCAGAGATAATGGTTGGCTACACTGACAGTGTCATCAGAGCAGCCAGCCATTGAACATCATGACTGCCATAGAAGTACAATGTCACCATAGTAGCACGCTGCTTATTCTGGTGATAGCATGTAAAAAAAATATAAATTTAAAAAAAAAAAATATATATATATATATATATATATATATATATATATATATATACATTTTTTTTCCATAATTGAACAAGTAACGCAGATGGCATGTCTTGACCTCTGTTTTTGTAAATATAAATACATTTCAAGTTGAAAATCTATGGAGCACTGTTTTTTTTCAAAACCATCCGACTCTCATCGGTCACCCTGTATGTGTGGGTGTATATTTTATATATATATATATATATATATATATATATATATATATATATATATATTTAATTTTTTTTTTTTTAAATACTGTCACCAGAGCAGTGCAGTGTCACTATGGTTACATTGTACTGCCATGGCAGTGATCAGAGACAGTGGCTGGCTACACACATTCACATATGTACTACTATCTGAAGTTAATTCAGTCGTCCTTGCAGTTTCCTGCAAACTAAATGTTTGTTGGATAAGTTCTCTAAGCTGTGTCCTGATTTGTTGAGAGATATATTTTGCAATAAGTCAATGTCTTTAAGTTTAAGTTATGCTAAATATTATAGCCTGGTACTATACGTTAAAGGATAAGTTAAAGGATAAGTTCACCTTTTTGCAAAAAAAAAAATAAGAAATGCACATTTTTTTTTGCAAAAAAAAATGTGCATTTATTAATTTTGTCTGCAGGAGCCTGTAAAGCATTGCACTGGTGATCAGCAGACCGCTGGTGCCATACAGGTCTCCCGCAGATCTATCAGTATATCTACTTGCCCGTACGGGATGTGCGATACAGATCTGTCAGTATATCTGCTTGCCCGTACAGGATGTGCGAGCAAGCACATATACTGATAGGAAGCATGAATGAACTACCACGGCACTTCACAGCGCCATGGTAGTTCATTGAGGACAACAATCTGACAGCTGCTAAGGCTGTTGGGACTTGTAGTCTCTCATTAACAGAGCACTGGGAGCAGTGAAGGTCCTGCTTTACAGCGGAGAGGAATTCTTTGCAATCCAAGAAATATTGTAGATACACCTCTTCCCTACCATGCACAAATGTCAGAGATGTCCTTTAGACTTATGTTAGACCAAAATGTATTCGAGATGGAAGCTTAGATACTGTGCACAGGTCCTGGACGCTGGAATCCAATTTACTGATACACATGCTCTATGCTACTTGAAGGGAACATTTCTTCTTTTGATCCTAGACCATTCAACCTTTAAATCAAATAAAGTGTATCCATTCTATGGCCACTTACCACCATCCAGACATATTAAAAGTATTTTTTCTAAGGGTATCACTTCCTGACTGCTTTCACTCTTCTACTTTTCTGAGAGTGAATCTGATAAAAAAACATGTAAATGTGCTAGAAAGGTCATGCTGGTTTTTGTATTAGAGCAGATGTTTGCTATATAAAAGAAAAGTGTGTATAATATTAAACAATAAAATCTAATGATCATTGTATTCACATTGTTATTAAATACAGTTGTTGAGTTATGAGGTGAATAAATCCAGAAAATTTTTAGGTATTTTAATAATTAAACCTTAACTTCAGCCAAAATGTTTTTCTTTGTTAGACAAGTAAGACAAGAAATTAGGAACGGGTGTCTCTGAAGCAGGAAATCAGTAATAAAAAACTGACAAAAGCTCTTACCTTTTTCCACTATACGAAAAGTGTTTTTGTTGTTGGCTATGCCTTTTTTCTGAGATTTCCCATTATTTCCTATCCCATGACAAGCTATACCAAGGACATAATATCAATAGAAATCTCTCTAACAGAAAGACAGTAATAAAAGCCCAAAAGTGAATATAAACATTCCAAGGCTAAATATTGCTAGGCTTGCATATGGATAGGGAGAATTTAGGGTATGCTTCCTTAAAAATGAAAGTTATCCCCTACAATTAACAAACACTTTTGGCAGGCCTGCCAAGTAAAGATGGTCTTACCTAAATGTCTACTTAGTTGGCAAATCAGCCCATGCAGCCAAGGGAATTATGGAATGAAATTGGACAGACTTTGAAGATACCAGAAGGAGCTTGCCTTTAAATATAAAACAATTAAATCAGTGTTAATGTATTGCTGGTTCCTGAATTTTGAAGCGTCAGCAGTAAATTGCTGTGTTTATAAAGCTCAGTAACTTGAAAGAAGAAAAACTAGCAATCGTAATATATGTGGCATGAGTACAAAATAACATCTGAAAGTCCATCTTGGTTTGTTGCCTTCTCAGTGGGTCCCAACCCCACACTTCTGGGTTTTTTGCCTTGGCAAGATTAACACTCCTATTTCCCCACCCAAATTCTCCTGGGATACTAATGTCACACATCCTAGGAGGTTTCAGGTCAATCTCTGCTGCACTGCAAATGTGCTTTTTCAGAGGGGCCAAAAGACAACCCATTCATGTCACCACAGCAGGGGCGGACTGACCATATGGAATCTTGGGCAGTGCCTGAGGGCCCGGGGTCAGTAGGGGCCCCATGAGATGCCCCTGGTATCTTTTTCATAGGCTTTTTTGAGTTTCGGCAAGGACACAGGGGCCCAATGATCCCCTATTGCCCGGGGGCCCCATGAGTTCTCAGTCCGCCCCTGCACCACAGCTTAGGTTTCAAGAGCTGCAAACCAGGGAAAATTAATGTACAACAGGAACCAATGGGTGTGAGAGGCAGGCAATCATCAGGAGTGTTGGAGAGACCTGTTTTGTAATTGTAAGTCATTCAACCTGGAAGTTGGATGGGTCTAAGGATGGATTTTGCACCTTTCTAGTGGTAGTTTAAAAAATATGAAGGCACAGAGTAGTATTAACTGCTTCCCTACCAAGTATATATATATATATATGTGTGTGTGTGTGTGTGTGTGTATATATGTATATGTGTATATATATATATATATATATACACACACACATAAATTTGGCCTCACAGAGGTGGGTCTTTATCCTTGAGGCTGCATATATGCTCTCCTGTGTTTGTGCTGAGAGCACACTGCACAGTGCACTCCCAGCACAGAGACCGAGCTGTCATGGACAGTGTCAGCTCATATACTCACCCAAGCACTGTGATAGCCTCGGATTGACTATCACCATGATCAGTCACTGTACAGCCTGCCCCTGTGTTGTTTTCTCATCATAACTGGAGGAAAATATACATTGTATCTTTTTCACCTTGCTAGAGGAGAAAATTGTAAACCAAAAAAGTTTGTAAAAATAAAAAATATGAACTTGCTATTTAAGGGTTTGATCTAGGTCGGTGTCAGGGTTAAAGTTAGGGTCAATAGTAGGGTCAAAGGCCAAGGTCAGTGTATTTTAGGTAGGATTGTAAAAAAAATAAATAAAAAGCATTTAGTGTCAGTGTGTTAGGATAAAAAAAGTAAAATGTTTCTGGGCTTTACAATGGGTACAGACAACAAATAACATACGCATATGTGGCATCCCTGCAATCAGCAGAAGAATATTTTTGGTTGGTCTTTGATTTTACGTTATGGTGATGGCAAGAACTATACAGCTAAATAAAAAAAAAATACTATCCTATGCCAATTTTACTTTGATAATCAAAAAACAGGTAATATCCATTACCTTTTTACTATATAATAAAAGCTCAATTTGTCCTAAAAAAAAAACCAAGGCATAATTCACCTAGATACACTAAGTAGTTGTGATAATAGGTATACAGTTTTACTAACATGTCAAAGTTTCAAAACTGTGTTCAGGCATTAAGATTTGTTTTACCCTCAGGGGGTTAAGGATTCACATCAGGGAGGGGGGGGTCGGGAATGTCAATGTATTTCCTAAAGATAAAGCAGGAGATCATCTTTAAAACTGAAATAACTATGCGACTTAAGAAGCAGGTGTTTTAATGTTACTAAAGGCTAACTCTAGCTTTAGCAACATGTTACACCCATATTTAGGGTGTAACATGTTGCTAAGCAACATCCCCACCCCCAGAGAGGCTCCACATGTGACATCATACAGGGGGGGGGGTTTTTCCCCTCGCAGCAGCTGTCACTTTTGAAAGTGGCACAGCTGTGCAGGTCTCTGCCTGAACAGCCATGTTATTCATTCACGGAGATCTGTGAATGAGATCCAAGTCCCTTGTAGTTCTCAATTGAACACCTTGTCAATTGACTCTTCCTCCAGCTCTCTGTCTGTACCTGTGTACAGGTTTTCATTTAGAGAGCTGGAGGAAGAGTTTTCAGGAGCCTGATATTGCACATGTGATCCACTGATCATGGGTACAATGCTTTGCAGGCTCCCATTATTTCTTTTTTGCATTTTGCAAAAATATGTGCATTTATTAATTTTTAAGTGAACTTCTCCTTTAAAAAATATGAGGGTTGTAATTGCTGACTTTATTGTGAAAATACTACTTAAAATGCTAATTAATTTGAAGTAGAACCCTTTAACCTGCATGATTGTTAAAGGTCAAATACTCAGCATGATGGAAGATTTTTCAAAAATTGAAATCCCCGATGGGAGCCTACATATTTTCTCAGTGTATGTTTCCTTTAAACAGCCAAGTTCTCTTAAAGTTGATACTGTTCTTCTATTTATGAAATAGTTTTTCATGTTTGGCCACTGTAAACATACTTTTCTGCATTCACTGCATTATTTATCCTGTATATATAAAAATTATTGTTTTAGTTATGAAAAATGTGCAATTCTTGCAGAGATGGCTTAAGTTCGAGGGCTGAAATATACTTTTGCAATCTAGCATATTGCAGTTATGCACGCGTGTATATTGCCACAATGCACAATAATGTAAGCTACGTTACATTCATTTTGAATGGCATCCAATGCACTAAGGTGATTCAGCTTTGACTCATGCGCTCAGCACAATGTACAGTAATGTACTACCATGCACTGCAGTGTGCTGCATCAGATAAATGCCGTATGCCTGTTGTTAATCTATTCCTGTGCATTGGCAGCCCATCCAAAATTAATAGGCTGCCTTAACTTAATATACACTATATTGCCAAAAGTATTGGGACACCCCTCCAAATCATTGGATTCAGGTGTTGCAATCACCTCCATGGCCACAGGTGTATAAAATCAAGCACCTAGGCATGCAGACTGCTTTTACAGGGACGTATCCACCACGAGGCAAACAAGGCATTTGCCTAGGGTGGCAATTTTTAGGGACCCTTTGAGCAGCGGCAGATAGCTGGAAGATCGATGTGGGGGAGGGCAGTTGCAGAGCAATGATCGTGCACCTCTCCCTCCAGCAGCTGACAAGCCGGGACCAGGGGAATGCCTGGAGCAGGGAGAGAAGCAATGAAAGAGCCCGGAAGAGGTGAGCTGTGTTGTCTTCTGTGGGCTCTCCCTCTTGTCATCCATCCAGCAGATTACACTGACAGATTGCATGGGACTGCACACACCTCCCCCCCTTCCTGCTGCAGGGAGATCAGCAGCCCTTGGAGAGGGGGGAGGGGTGTGTGTGTGTTCTCATACGATCTGAGGGGGGGGGGGAGAGAAGGAAAGAGAGAGGGGGGGGAGTGGGAGGGGAAAGAGAGGGAGGAGAGAGGGGGAGAATAGAGGAAAGAGGGAGAGGGGGATAAAGAGAGAGGGAAGAGATAGGGGGGAAGAGAGAAAGGGAAAAAAAGAGGGAGAACGCGGAAGAGAGCGAGGGGGGGGGGAGGGGAGAGAGGGAGGGAGAGAGAAAGAGGGAGAGATAGAGAGAGGGGGAAGGGGGGGGAGAGAGAGAGAACAGAAAGAAGGTGATAGAGAATCATATATATATATATATATACACACACTTATTGAACTCTCTCGCTCTCTCATTGGGGAGGGCGCAACATTTTTGTGTTGCCTAGGACAGCACAAAATCTAAATACACTACTGTGCTTCTACAAACATTTGTGAAAGAATGGGTCACTCTCAGGAGCTCAGGGAATTCAAGCGTGGTACCGTGATAGGTTGCCACCTGAGCAATAAGTCCATCCATGAAATTTCCTTGCTACTAAATATTCCACGGTCAACTGCTAGTGGTATTATAAAAGTGGAAGCAACTGGGAAAAACAGCAACTCAACAATGAATTGGTAGGCCACATAAAATGACAGAGTGGGATCATTGCATGCTGAAGCGCACAGTGCACAGAAGTTGCCAACTGTCTGCAGATTCAATAGCTACGGGACCTCCAAACTTTGTGGCCTTCAAATTAGCACAACAATGTGTAGTGAGCTTCATGGAATGGGTTTTCATGGCCGTGCTGCATTCAAGCCTTATATCACCAAGTGCAATGAAAAGGGTTGGATCAGTGGTGTAAAGCACGCTGCCACTGTACTCTAGAGCAGTGGAGACGTGTTCTCTGGAGTGATGAATCACGCTTCTCTGTCTGGCAGTCTGATGGATGTGTCTGGGTTTGGCAGTTGCCAGGAGCACGGTACTTGCCGGACTGCATTGTGCCAAGTGTAACGTTTGGTGGAAGGGGGATTATGGTGTTGGGTTGTTTTTCAGGGGTTGGGCTTGGCCCTTAGTTCCAGTGAAGGGAACTTCTAAAGCATTCATGATATCATGACATTTTGGACAATTTCATGCTCCTAACTTTGTGGGAACAATTTGGGTTTGGGGATGACCCCTTCCTATTCCAAAATGACTGCGCACCAGTGCACAAAGCAAGGTCCATAAAGACATGGATGAGCGAGTTTGGGGTGGAGGAATTTGACTGGCCTGCACAGAGTTCTGACCTCAACCTGATAGAACACCTTTGAAATGAATTAGAGCAGAGACTGCGAGCCAGGTCTTCTCATCCGACATCAGTGCCTGACCTCACAAATGCTCTTCTGGAAGAATGGCCACACATTCTCATAGACACACTCCTAAACCCTGTGGACATCCTTCCCAGAAGAGTTGAAGCTGTTATAGCTGCAAAGAGTGGGACAACTCAATATTGAACCCTAAGTACTAAGACTGAGATACCATTAAAGTTTGTGTGTAGAGATAGAGATTTGTGAATGGGTCCTTATTATCCTCTCGCATTACTAACCTACTAAGCGACATATTGGCATGGATGTCACTTCACTTCCTCAAACTCAATCTTTCAAAAACTGAGCTCCTAGTATTCCCTCCAGCCCGTGCCCCCTCTCCTGACTTCAACCATCAGTTGTTCCCCTCATGCCAGGGTGCTAGGTGTAATCCTAGACTCCCATCTGTCCTTTCAGCCCCAAATCCAATCGCTGTCCAAATCTTGTAGACTTCACCTACGCAACATCTCCAAGATACGCCCGCTCCTAACCTCGGAAACTACTAAGCAACTTATTCACTCCCTTGTTATCTCTCGCTTTGACTATTGTAACTCCCTCCTCATTGGCCTACCTCATTGCAGGCTATCCCCTCTTCAATCCATCATGAGTGCTGCTGCCAGACTTATCCACCTTACTAACCGTTCTGTATCTGCCACCCCTCTCTGCCAATCCCTCCACTGGCTTCCCATTGCCCAACGGATAAAATTTATAACTCTGCCCCAAATTACTTCACCAATCTTGTCTCCACATTTCACCAAAACCGTACTATCCACTCCTCGTACGACCTCCTGCTCTCTAGCTCCCTTGTCTCCTCCTCCCATGCTCATCTCCAGGACTTCTCCAGAGCTTCCCCCATCCTCTGGAACTCTCTACCCCAATTTATCAGACTATCACCTACTCACTTTTAGGCGATCTCTGAAAACCTATTTCTTCAGGGAAACCTATCCTGCCCTCAGCTAATAATGGAATCTTCTACTCCTCCTACCAGTCCATCCCCCACAGTTACTACCTTTTGTACCACTAACCCCTCCCTCCTAGATTGCAAGCTCCAAGGAGCAGGGCACTCCTATCCCTCTTGTGTTGAACTGTATTGTTGCTGTATTGTCTCCCGTTAAACTGGTGGCACTATATAAATCCTGTATAATAATAATAATAATTACAAAGGTTGGCAGTGGAGGAATAGATCTCTCACTGAGTGACAGATCTTGACACCTTGACGTTACTTGAATTTCTGGACTACCTGAACTCTTTGTGATTTTAGTCACCAGTTTTACAGTGTATCACATGTACACCAATATATTTGCTCCCTCGCATGAACATTTACATGTCAGGAAAAGTTGAATGCTGTAAGTAGCATGTACGACACCGTGAAATGAAGCCCTGTCTGGCCTTATCCAGAAGTGCTCTAGTCTGTAATATTACTATGGGGTAATGTTGGTCTGTTAATGGCAACCCTTAGGACTGCACATGGCAGTAGAGAAAAAAATGTTTTTTTTTTTATATGCATAGCTATGTCAAGATTAGTAAACTTGGGCTGTGTTCAGATTCATAAAACCAAAATGGAAAAATCTGCATCTGCGGTCAATAATTTGTGTGTACACATCTAAACACAAGTAAGTGCATGTGCATAATGACTGAAGAGGAATGCAAGAAGTTTACAGATATTTTGCACAGACATATTTACGTAGTATAGATGTGTAAATATTTGCACTCAGAGATTCTGCTCTCTCCTGGCTCTCATCCTACCTGTCACAACGCTCTTTCAGCGTTACCTATAATGCTACCACCTCCCTCTCACTCCCTCTCTCTGTTGGGGTCCCTCAAGGCTCTGTCCTCGGGCCCCTTCTCTTCTCCATCTACACCTCCTCCCTTGGCCAACTCATACACTCTCACGGCTTCAACTACCACCTCTATGCCGACGACACACAAATCTATCTCTCAACCCCCTACCTCACCCCCTCGATCTCCGCCCGAATCAGACACCTGCTGAGCGACATATCAGACTGGATGTCGCTCCACTTCCTTAAACTGATCCTCTCCAAAACCGAGTTTCTTGTCTTCCCCCCAGCCCGGACATCACCCCCCATTGACTTCTCTATCACATCCAACAACGCTACCATCAAACCCGCCCCGCAGGCCAGAGTACTTGGTGTCATTCTGGACTCCAACCTATCCTTCCAGCCCCAAGTCCAATCTTTAACAAACTCGTGCAGACTCCACCTCTGCAACATCGCCAAAATCCGCACGTTCCTAACTCCAGAAACCACTAAACTCCTTCATCATATCACGACTCGACTACTGCAACTCCCTCCTCACTGGCCTGCCTCGCCGCTGGCTATCCCAGCTTCAGTCGATCCTGAATACGGCTGCCAGACTCATTCACCTTTCCAACCGCTCCGTCTCCGCCACCCCCCTCTGCCAATCCCTCCACTGGCTTCCGATTGCACAATGGATCAAATTCAAAATCCTAACGCTGACGTACAAAGCTGTCCACCATACTGCCCCGAACTACATCACTGACCTAATATCCAAGTACCGCCCAGCACGCCACTCCGCTCCTCACAAGACCTCCTTCTCTCAAGTTCCCTGGTCTCCTCCTCCCATGCCCACCTCCAGGACTTCTCCAGGGTGTCACCCATCCTCTGGAACTCTCTGCCCCAACCCATCATATTATCACCTACTCTCCTCTCCTTTAGGCGCACCCTGAAAACCCATCTCTTCAGGGAAGCCTACCCCACCCCCTGCTAACTTGCCGACCTCCTCCACTCTTCCTACCACTCCATCCCCCACAGCTATCTCCTCCTGTGCCACCATCCCCTCCCTCCTAGATTGTAAGCTCGAAAGAGCAGGACCCTCAATCCCCTCATGTTTTGCATTGTATTGGTATTGTTCTGTCACATGTTCTGTCCCCCTCTGTAATGTACAGCGCTGAGCGAACTATTGGTGCTTTATAAATACTGTATAATAATAATAATAATAATCTACACTATGTAATTATGGACTGTTAAATACATTTTTTACACAATCATTCTGCCAGCAAGTTCCTGTGTAGATGATCAGTAATTTTCATTATGGTCATGTGCATGAGCCCTTACAAAAAAAAATCACAGGCTTTTGGGGATCAAGAATATTTGCTTATTTTTTGAAAGAGTAAAAACTTTTTCCCCTTGACAGTGCATTAATGTTTACAAGCTCTCTACATAGTTCAGTTATAGAACAATGTTTGACAAGGAAATGCATTTTCAAAGTGATGAATGCTAATAGCGTACAGTATACTATTTACTCTTTCATTACAACACCTTTCATTTGGATGTACATAGGTGATCAGGTTGTAACTTGTATGAACATAAGCGGCGTCCATGGCTGACCTGCGGCAAGTGTACACATATTGACTAACTAAAGGCCACCCAGGTTTTCCTGAGTTTGCTTTGAAGCTAAGAGACTCCCACCTCCAGGCTGTAACAAGACACTGTGATATTTCCTCACCAAAATGCACACTTCCACAGTATGAACCAGACATGCTTATTAATGCATGTAAATCTGCAAATTTCCTTGTATTTTAGAAGAGTAGATAATCTGAAAAGTGTCAAACAATAGGTTAATTGATAACAAAATAGTTAAATTATGACAAGAATTATTGTGTCATATTTGTACATTCTATCACTTTCTCATAATCATATTATATATGGCATAATGGTCAGGTAGTCATTTTAGTATTTTTCACACAATTTCTCCGATTTACTTTTTTAATTTTTCTAGTCCAGTAAATAGAAAATAATGAATATTTATACTTCATTGTTTTGTTTCCAGTCCAGTAAATGACATTTTCAATACTAACATTTACTTGTTATAGTGCATCCAGAAAGTATTCACAGCGCTTAACTTTTGTCACATTTTGTTATGTTACAGCCTTATTCCAAAATGGATTAAATTATTTTTTTTTCTCAACATTCTACAAACAATACCCCATAATGACAATGTGAAGAAATTCATTTTGAAATCTTTGCAAATTATTAAAAATAAAAAACAAAACAAAAAATTATGTACATAAGTATTCACAACCTTTGCGTAAATGGAAAAAGTTTGTAACCACCAGGAATCTTCCTAGAGCGGGCCACCCGGCCAAAATGAGTGATTGAGGAAGAAGGGCCTTAGCCAGGGAGGTAACCAAGCACCTAATGGTCACTCTGAAAGAGCTCCAGCATTTCTCTGTGAAGAGAATAGAACCTTCCAGAAGAACAGCCATCTCTGCAGCACTCCACCAATCAGGACTGTATGGTACAATGGCCAGACGGAAGACACTCCTCAGTAAAAGGCAAATGGCAGCTTGCCTGGAGTTTGCCAAAATGCACCTGAGGGACTCTCAGACCATGAGAAACAAAACTCTCTGGTCTGATTGAAAAAAAGATTGAACTCTTTAGCCTGAATGCCAAGTGTCAAGTCTGGAGGAAACCAGGCGCTGCTCACTACCTGGTCAATACTATCCCCACAGTGAAGCATGGTGGTGGCAGCATCATGCTGTGGGGATGTTTTTCAGTGGCAGGAACTGGGAGACTAGTCAGGATCAAAGGAAAGATGAATGAAGCAATGTACAGAGACATCCTTGATGAAAACCTGTTCAAGAGTGCTCTTGACCTTAGACTGGGGTGATGGTTCATCTTTCAATAGGACAATGACCCTAAGCACACAGCCCACATAACAAAGAAGTGGCTACGGGCCAACTCTCTTAATGTCCAGGAGTGGCCCAGCCAGAGACCAGACTTGAACCCGATTTGAAAATGGAGATATCTGAAAATGGTTGTGCACCGATGCTCCCCATCCATCCTGATGGAGCTTGAGAGGTACTGCAAAGAAGAAAGAGAGAAATTGCCCAAAAATAGGTGTGCCAAGCTTGTAGTATCATACTCAAAAAGACTTGAGGCTGTAATTGGTGCTAAAGGTGCTTCAACAAAGTATTGAGTAAAGGCTGTGAATACTTATGTACACGTGTTTTTTTTTATTTTTAATAAATTGCAAAGATTTCAAAACAAACTTCTTTCACATTGTCATTATAGGGTATTGTTTGTAGAATGTTGATGAAAAAATGCATGTAATCCATTTTGGAATAAAGCTGTAACATAACAAAATGTGTCAAAAGTTAAGCACTGTGAATACTTTCTGGATGCACTGTACATTTCCAGCAATTAAGTGGACATTCAGCCTCCATTTGACATCCTCATTAGACAATTTGTCAAGAGAATTACTTGCCTCATTTTAGATGACTCTCTTCAGACTTCGATGGTCTGACTCATTCACTCTGTTAAAATGAATATTTTACCTTGATTTTTATGCTTAGAACACTTTCCATTGCAGTACCCAAAAGAGAAATGATGCTTCAGAACAACATCTTCAATTTCATATGGGGTAACAAAAGACCTACAATTAATAGACTATCATGTGTCCTACTTTGTCATGTTCATTAGCAGTCTGGGATAGGCAGAGAGTAAGAAAGAATCTTTGCTCTTCCCATACTCCAATGGCTCCTATACTAAACAATCCTGAGTTTACTCCAGGAAGCTTCCTCATCTTTTCCAATGATGGGAAAATAAAGGTCTATTACAAAAAATGGATTTATTATCTGGGAATGATTTACACACCCTAGATTACTATAAATAGAATTTACAAATACCTCCAAATGAAGGAACATTTTGCTGTAATCAGATCTTACCTTAGAACCAAACTGAAACAAGCCACCTGTCCACTATCGCTGACGCTATTTGAAATTGTCGAGATAGAGACTTGGTGAAAGGGCATCTTTTCATATTATACAATCTTTTAATTGTTTCAGATTGTAAACTTCCATATATGGAACATAGGGAGCTAAATCTCAATGTCACATTGAATTTACCAGGTTGGAAAGACATATAGCGAATTCTATTTCTAAAATCTTCAACAAATACTAGTCTGGTAGAAACAAATTATAAAACATTGAGATGGTATATGGTCTCTTTGAGGGTAGCTAAAATATGCCCCCAGGCATCCTTCTATTGCTTTAGACGATGTGAACAGGTGGGCATTTGGTGGCAGTGCCCTAAGGTAACTTGGAATATTCACTCCACTTACCTAACAAATTAAATTAAAAAGTCTGATTCAAAACCAAGACTGGATAGCAGAATTCCTAAAAAGATTAAATGACTGGCCTCATATATGATATTGGCTGCTAGAATTGCAATTAAATGTTGTTGAAACCATTAAATATTATCCTTTTGACGTTGTCAAGCAAAAATTGAAATGGATTATAATTATTGACAAACTCTCATGCACCCTCCACAATTACCAAGCTAAATTCTATTAAACATAGAAACCTTGGATACACTATCTGTCACCGGATGAGTGAGGATATAGGACGATACTTTAAACTGCCCTCAAAACTCTTCTTTTTTCACTGGCCTATCTTATATGATGCTTAGTAAATTGTTACTCTTCTACATTTTTAACCACTTGCCCTCTAGCGGATTTACCCCCCTTAATGACCAGGCCTCTCTTTGCTACTCGGCGCTGCACTAATTCAATGCGCAGCCATGCAATACTGTACCCAAACAAAATTTACGTCCTTTTTTCACACAAATAGAGCTTTCTGTCTGTGGTATTTGATCACCTGTGCGCTTTTTCTCGCTATAAACAAAAATAGACTGAAAATTTTGAAGAAAAACAATATTTTTTACTTTCGGCTATAAAAAATATATAGTAAACTCAAAATTAGTTATAAATTTAGGCCAGAATGTATTCTGCTACATGTTTTTGGTAAAAAAAATCCCAATAAGTGTATATTAATTGCTTTGTGTGAAAGTTATAGCGTCTACAAACTATGGTATAGATACTGCAATTTATGCCATTGTTTTGCTATACAGTGCTGCACTAGTTAACTGACAATTGCGCGGTCATGCAATACGATACATAAATTAAATTTAAGTCCTTTTTTCGCACAAATAGATTTTTTTTTTGGTGGTTTTTGATTTTTTTTTTTTAAAAAAAACGATATTTTCTCATTTCGGTCATAAAAAATATCAGAAAAACTAAAATTTCATCATAAATTTAGGCCAAAATGTATTCTGCTACATGTTTTTGGTTTATGTTTCAATATTTTTATTAAGTTTTTCAGAGATAAGCAGGGAAATTAGATAAGGTACATTTATACACTACTGCAATAGACAAAATATAGTTGAGCATTTTTGTTTTGATTCCGCCCATTGGACGGATGAGGTGTTGGTCTTGTTTAGCAACAACATCAGAGGTATTCGTGTGCATATGATGAACCTTGGTGAGGAGTTTGGGGTGTTAGGGGGGTTTTGGTGGCGAGGTGGGGGAGGATAGGATTGGGGGAGGAGGGATATATCTGGGTAATTGAGGAAACACCAGTCTTGGTATGGGAGGTAATTTCATCTTATGAAATGTCATCAGGATTGCAAAGAACATTTGATTTAGCCATCGGGTCCATTGGTTATTGAATTTGTGATAGGAAGAAGTGTTAATTGCAGATAATTTTTACATTTGACATTGAGTGTTAAGGTCTATAATTAATGAAGTGATTGAGGGGGTATTATTTGTGTTCCATAATCTAGTAATATTAATTTTGTCGGGAAAGAGTATGTGGGTAATAATTGTTCGGGAATGGGGAGGGAGTTTCTCAATTCCGATGTGTAGAAGTATGTTTTTGGTTTAAAAAAAAAACCCAATAAGTGTATATTTATTGCTTTGTGTGAAAGTTATAACGTCTACAAACTATGGTATAGATAATGGAATTTACACAGCTTTTGCTTTCTGACTGCCCATCACATTTCTTGAGCTGCTAAATTACCAGGACAGTGCAAACAACTCCAAATGACCCCTTTTCGGAAAGTAAACACCCTAAGCTATCTGCTGAGAGGCATATTGAGTCCATGGAAGATTTTATTTTTTTTCCACAAGTTTCTGGAAAAGGACAAAAACATTTTTTTTTTAATATACATAAAGTTGTAATTTAAATTATATATTTCTCGCACAAGTCATAGGTATATGTGGAATTACACCCGAAAATACATTCTGCTACTTCTAATGAGTATGGGGATACCACATGTGTGAGACTTTTTGGGAGCCTAGCTACATACAGGAGCCTGAAATCCAATGACCACTTTGAAAGCCTGAAGATGCGTAACTTCCTCATTTCACTTCCTCACTACCTATCATAGTTTCGAAGGCCCTGACATGCCAGGATAGCACCAAACCCCCCCAAATGACCCCTTTTTGGAAAGTAGACACCCCAAGGAATTTAAAAAGCGGCATGGTGAGTATTTTGTAGTGTACAGAGGTAAAGAGGAAATAATGCCATTTAAAAGCCTGAATGTGCGAATGTCCTGTACTTGGCTAGACTGCCAAAACGTCTCTCACATGTTTTACCCCCATACTCGGGAGAAGTAGCAGAATGTGTTTTGGGGAGTAATTCCACATATACCCATGGCATGTGTAAGCAATAAATTATTTAAGTGACAATTCCTAGATTGTAAGCTCCAAGGAGCACGGCCCTCCTATCCCTCTTGTATTGAACTGTAAACTGTTGGCACTATATAAATCCTGCATAATAATAATAATAATCATGGCATGTGTGAGCAATAAACCATTTAAGTGAATTTTGTGAAAAAATTTTATTTGTCATTTTCCAAAAACTTGTGATAAAAAATACATTTTTCTATTGATTCAACATGCCTCTCAGTAAATAGTTTGGGGTATCTACTTTCCAAAAAAGGGTCATTTTAGGGGGTGGGGGCTTTTCAAACCACCTGAAGACCAAGCCTTTTTCTGACACTTTTTGTTCACTGAAAAAAGGTCAGTATTTTTTGCTAGGAAATTCAATTTAAACCCTCAAACATCATATATTTTTTTAAAGGAAATACCCTAATGAATAAAATGGTTGGTGCTGCAATTTTTTATGTCACATAGTACTCGTGCAGCGATTTTTCAAACGCAATTTGTTTTTTAAAAATACACTTTTTTTACTTTTAATGCACAAAAACACAGTATATTGGCAATTATTTGGTACAATATAAAAAATGATGGCATGCTGAGTAAATAGATACCAAACATGACATGCTTTAAACTGCGCATGCCCCGTGCAATGGCAACAAACTGCATACATTTTTAATATCCATAGGCAATGTTTTAAAAGCCTTTACAAGCCACCATTTTAAATTTATAGAGGAGGTCTAGTGCTAGAATTACTACCCTTGATCTGACTTTCACAGCGATACCTCACATGCATGGTGCAACCGCTGTTTATATACCAGCACAGGGTCAACTCTCGCGCACACAGGTGTGTGCGTGCGGGGGGAGAGGGTGATTTTTTTATTCATTTTTTTTTTAATCACTTTTAATGCCATCACAGGGAATGCAAAAATCCCCTATAACTTCAATGGGCATTGTCATATATAATCTTTTTTGAGAAATCTGGGGTCTATCAGATATCTCCTCTGCCCTTATATTATCTAATCAAACCAAGATTGGTGTGATCAGATGCTTTCCCAATTTACAAATGGCGCTGTTTATATCCTGTGAAACTGAAGTGATGAAATGCTTGTAGCTTCCGATTTCTTAGGCTATAGAGATGATTGCCACCATTCTGATCTCCAGTCAGCTCTATGGTCCGCCTGGCAGAAACACGGGCTGCATTCTCAGGTTCCCCTGATGGCACAGGACAGCCCGAGAAGGCCTTGGAAGGCAGCGGGGGTGGGGGGGCATCATTTCTTGATAAAGAAATCCTGCAGCTAATTAGCCACTAGGATTGCTTTTAGATGAAAGCCGATCGCCGGCTGAAAAAAATGATACCAGGATGATGCCTGCAGCTGTAGGCATCAACCTGGTATAACCATTCAAAGTCCAGTGATGTACCAGATCGCTGGTCCTTGTTGGGTATATATGCTATGTTCTTTTTTTTTTTTTTGTATGCAGCCTCTGGGCTGAATGAAAAAAAGAGAGGAAACCTCTGCCAGAAAAAGTGTGTGGTATGCCCAACATTAGAATATACCGCCCTGCATCCACCCACTTCTAATAGTGGGCACACATTAGGTCACACGGTACCACATGCACCAGTTCCAAGATTGTACAAATGTCTAAACAGTGGCACGCTTGAATAAAAATTGTCCACGTGTAAGTGGTACCCCATATGGAAAAAGGATGACACCAAGTCCCAAACTATCTTGTCACTGCTCCCCATGTAGTCTGGGTATCTGTGGGGCTCCACGTGACTATATTTTCCCTCGTAAATCCAAAACGTTTAAGTATAGCCTGTTGCCTTTGCACAGGTCTTCTACATCTTGACCCCATATCTGGCATGCTTGCTGGGGAGAAATTGTTTGAATGAAAGGTGGCCAGAAAAATTAATGAGGGACTCAGCAACACAGATTTTTTGCTGGGGAGTATAGACATCTGCAAATTTTTGGTTAAGGTGATTTACGAAGGGCTGAGTTTTGTGAAGCCGGTCAAATTCAGGGTCACCTCGAGGACAACAGAGTGTATTGTCGTTGAAATGCATAAAACACATTATACTCTCATATCTATGCCTGGCCGTGGCAGCAGAGAACCCAGCATATGATGAATCGGGTCTGTGGACCAATACAACCTCAATTTAATTTTTTTTTTAGTTATGCCCATGTTGAGGGTAAGGTCCAAAAAAAATTTAAATTCGGAAACCATAAGGAGTTTCCATGTGAATGGTTTGGCAAGGTTTGAATTTGGGTTGGTGGTGATAAATTGTTGTGCATATAAATTGCTTTGATCCACAATCAATGCATACAGATCTTCCGTGAAAAACAGCTCCAAAAAAATCAAGGGGAGTAGTTAAATTTGCTGTTTCCACCTGAATTCCAGGTTGGGCAGTGAATGGGGGAAGTATGGGTGCTGCAGAATTTGTGGGCTGCCAATTAGGATTTGCAAGCACATCCGTAAGGATACTAGGGGCTCTACGGGCCTGTGTGCGATTTCTTGGTGGTTGCGGGACAATACTTGTGCTCGCCATCGCACCAGCTTGTACTGCACGTATGGGACTTGCCAGGTCACCAAGTCATACTGCAGTGCTGGTATGTGAAAGACCAGGATGTACTAGGCTGCTGGTGCTCGCCAGTTCACCAAAAGGTAGCGTGGCACTAGTACTGGCACTCTGCTGCATATGAGAGTCATCAAAGTTTACTGGCAAATACTAACAGAGATCAAGCCTGATTCTGCAAACACTGCGGTTTTGTGCGCAATGCATCAAGTGACAGTGACCTACTGACACTGCACTTGCTGGGGGAGAAGGGGGGTAGGTAAGTGTAGAGACTGGCAGGTGCCGGGGCTGATTCCGCTAAGGCTGCATTTTTTGGGGACGCTATACTAATGTGAATGCTGGTATAGTGCTGATCTGATCAAAGATATCGATCCGTTCAGACACTATACTAGCAATGCAGGTTTATTGTGTATGAGCATCTTCCTGGCAGTCAAGGAGTTAAATGTGATTACTGGTGTACTGATGGGCAATCTGAAGCTATCTGGGAGGGGCGTCAAAACCACGGGAGCGTGAATCACGTGTATATATGTAATTTTGCGCACCTGTGCCGCCCTGTAGCAGTATTTCTGCTAAAGGGCAGTCAGGAAGCGGTTACATAAGCGGTTTGTGTTATGGCACTGTGTTACTTGAAAATTGCGTGACCATGCAATGCTGCATCAAAATTAAATTTATGTCCTTTGTTCTCAACGAATTGGGCTTTCTTTCAGTCGTATTTGATCGCCTGTACGTTTTTTATTTTTTGCGCTATTAAAAAAAGTCCAACAATTTTAAGAAAAAACTATATTGTGGACTTTTTGCTGTAAAGCATGTCCAGTAAAAAAATTTTAAAATCAAATTTCGTCATAAATTTAGGCCAAAATTTATTCTGCGACATGTCTTTGCTAAAAAAAAAAATCCCAATACGTGTAAATTAATTGGTTTACGTGAAAGTCATAGTGTTTATAAATGGCAGTATAGATACTGTATTTTTTTTTTTTATACGAATAGTGGCGATCAGCGACTTATGGCGGGACTGTGGCAGATATTCCCCAGTGACACCAATACAGTGATCAGTGCAAAAAAAAAACCCACTGGCACTGTACTAATGGCACTGGGGAGGAAGGGGTTAACATTGGGAAGCAATGAAAGGATTAACTGTGTGAGGGGAGTGTTTTACTAGGGGGCGGAGATTGTGTGTACTTCACTGTTACACAATGTTCAGGAAGGCTGTGCTCAGCAATCCGGAACAGTGTGCTGAAAACTGACAGGGAGGAGAGCGCCATTGAAAACACTGCAGCTTTCCTCCCCATCAGTGTTTGCCGGCAATCGCTGGCTCCGGCGGGTAATCACCGCCCGGGACCCGGTGATTGACACCCGCGGCCGCAATCAGTTCTGCGGGTAGGGCGGTTGTGCACCTCGCACGTGCCCCCTACCCCAAAATGCAGGGTCACGATTATATACATGATCCTGCACACAGGGGCCGCCTTGTAGCAGTATATGTGTACTGCGTGCGGTCCCCTAGTGGTTAATTTGTTTTTTGCATAGAGACTATAAGCATTTTATGCTGTCCTACTAATGGTTAGCTGACAGCTAGCTAACAAAACTGAAAGAAGCAAAGTTACAAAGCTGTATTTACTTTTGTGAATAGTTCTGTAAAAGAGCAATACAATCACATAAACTGAAATTACAATATGCTTGTAAACATGTGTCTCACAAATGCTTACAATAAACACATTTTATGCAAACAGCTACCTATAAATCACATTGAAACATTTAAATGTGATCTAGCAGTGTATGTGACTTTGACAATGAATGAAATACAATGAAAGAACTTACAGGCATATGTGTATCAAAGGGAGGAAACAGGTCTTCACTGTTTTTCTTCTGGAAGCTAAATTGGAAATGGACGGATGTGTGAGTGAAACTTCCTGTTTCATAATTTCAATAAACTGCAATTGAAGTGAATGCCCAATAGATGGCTCGCTATTCAACACAGTGATGTGAATACAGAACACATTGTAATGTTTTATAAACTCTAGATTTTTCAAACTCTAGAGTGTTCAACTAGGCTAGGTAACATTAGTATTAACGACAATAACTGTATGCACAAGATTTAGTTTTGACATAAACAAAATGTTTATTAATACAATGTGGGGTAAATTATCCGTTTTTTTTCCGCTGATGTTGTACATAGTACTTTTGCTGCTGGGGACATGATTATGTACATTTTGGATGACTAACTGACATATATCTTTTTATAATTCTAATACAAGGGGGGAAAAGTCCTCTTTTTTTTGGTGGGACTTTAACGGTACAATTTACTTGTATGATAAATTTCAACAATTCAAAAAAGATTATGAAATTTTATTTTTACAATCTTTAAAAAATATATAAGGCTACAATACATATTGCGGCAGTGTCATCAGAGATGGTATTGCAAATCTAATCATGGATCATGCATGGTTCACACATGACGCATTTCGAGATCAACAAAAATCTCTACTTCAGAAGTGCTCAAGAAGGCATGACGTATGATTCCATGTGAGGTAAAAACCACCAGAAAATATTAAAAACAAATTATGTGAACACAGCCACGGATTTCTCATATATCTCAGGCAAAAATGATGAACCAAAAATTAATAAAGAAAAAACAGACTGGATGAAAAATGCCGCCCAAACGCCTCCTGAAGGGACCCCACCCAAATGCACCTTCACCAAAATTACCTGCTGATTGGTACTGATAGGGCTGTGCTACTATAAGTGTGAAGCGATGACCACAAGGAATTTGCATGAGAAAGTGTTGATGACTTCTATCCCAAGAAGCATGCTTGATGACTTGTTTTTATAATACAACAAGCTCATGATAAGCCCACGCAGGGGCAGAGCGGAACCGTAGCATACATAAGCAGATACAAATCAGCAGGGTGTATAAACCAAATAACGGAACGGCCAATGACAGCAAGGAGGGACAGCAAAAAGCCAAACCAAATAGTAGCAGTAGCAATCCATCATATTACCGAAAAAAAAAACCAAAGAGGAAAAACCACTACCGAGAAATATCAGCTCAGAACATATGGAAAAAAAAGCCCAAACCGATAAAAAAAGAAAATATAAGAACATAGAAATAAGAAAGGAAGAAAGATTGAGCGAGAAAATATAGAAGTAAGGAAGACTAGAAGAGTCACAGATCCAGGGCTAGCACAGGCAACGGCTATAAGAGGCCATAGCTAATAGGAGGCAGGGATAACAGGGAATAATGTATCCAAAGTTCCCAAACCTCAAGGAATCTTGGATGAGAATCGTGAAGAACTCTAGACATCTGTTCATTGATCAGCATAGACTTGGACAGACCCAAAATTGGGCAAAGCAGGAGGGCCACTTCCATCCTTATGGACCGTAATATGAAATAGCATTTGCAGCAAACCAAAAACCCTAGACCAGAAGTCTATCAATCGTGGGCACGACCACCAGATGTGCAAGGCGTCCCCACGTAGACCACAGCTCTAGAAACACCTATATCCACCAGTCGGATTAAAGTGAGCAGTGAGAGTCAGGACCCAGTACCACTTAAATTGTTACTTTCAAAACTCAGCCAACAGATCGAAATTCTATATCTATAAATATTAAAAACTCAAGAAGGAAAGTGCTGCTTTTTGTGGCCTCAGAAATTTTTAGGGTACATTTCTGCGTTTTGAAATCTGTTCCAACGAGCCAAATTTATACAGTTTTTTTGCACTAAAAACTAAACTAAAAAACTTGTGTGGAGGCATTGTGAGTTTAGGTTGCTTCCCAGGGATATATTATCTATTAAAGCTCTTTGGCACTTAATTTTTCAAAACTTCTTAAAGATTTCTGACAAACCCTTTTTCTGGCCTAACTAAATCAATAACAAATACACTGACTCTCAAGCTTAAAATATCACCATTTTAAATATGTATTAAAGGGTAAAAACTGTTTATTCCTGTCCATAGGTATAAAATACTGTACATATGGGTTACATATATACCATTGTATCTAAAAATTATTCTTGATATGTACCATTAATAATATTGAATCTGATGATTAAATCATTCAATATTTGTGTAAATTTGAAAGGGAGTCAGTGTTTTCCTATCACAACTGAAACAAAATGCTGAGAACATTTGTGTTTTTTTTTTAATTTTCCCATGAATGCCCCCAGAAGGCCTAATGCAAGAATACTGATAAAACATGCACCTACCTAGAAAAAAGAATAGCAAAATTATTTTAGGTAAAGTTATTTATAAATCTGCATAATCCGTAAAACCACACCTATGATTCAAGTGAAATACATTGTCTTTCATTAACCGCTTGCCTACCGGGAACTTCAAAGGAGTTGTATAGACTATCCATAGGCAGTCACAAAATCAGAAGGACCCAAAATGTCTCTTAAACTTAAAGGCTAAGCTCACCATTAAGGAAAAACTAAAGAATGCACATATTTTTACAGGAAAAAAATTCCTGTGCATTCATTAATTTTTCCCACAGGAGTCAGCGAATCACGGGTGCAATGTCAGGCTCCTGCACACTCTCTCTCCAGCTTTCTGCCCATCCTTTAATATAAGCTTTCACTTAGAAAGCTGGAGGAAGTGCAAATGAACTATGAGCATGCTAAAAGGTAGTCCATTGAGAACTACAAGTAATGTGCCATGGTGACAGATGGAACTTGTAGTCTAATGACGTGGTTGCAGGGGAGAAGAACCTCCACCTGCTGTCGCAAGGAGGACTCGGTGGGGAGGTGGACTGAAACACATTACATTTTACACCCACAAAACGAGTTTAATGTGTAACATGTTCTAAAAGGTGAACTTATACTTTTACTGTCGCAAGTGATCAATTTTGTCACATCAACTGGCCCAAACGTCTACCAAGAAGCATAACAATATAAAAAGATAATCATGTCTCAACACAGTCATCAATGGCCAGGAAGAAAATTAATCAATTATGCATTTTCAGTAACAAATACATTATGTTCACCAGGTGTACATGGTACAAATAATGAAACAAATCCAACTGAATGCTTGACAATTTAGTTCAACTTTCAGTCTTGTAATATAGATGATAAAGAATTTGGGATTTGAAATACCATTTTGGTGTTTGCAGAAGACACAAAGCTATGTAATTGAGTAACGTCCTTACAGGATGTCTCCAACTTACAAGTTGACCTCAATGCACTATTTAATTGGGAGACTGTGGCAAAAAAGGTTTAATGTGAAATTATGCACTTGGGGGGTTAGAAACATGCACGAGTCATACATTCTAGGAGGAAAACAGCTGGAGGAGTCCATGGTGAAGAAGGATCTGGGGGTTATGGTAGAATATATACTTTATAATAGCATGTAATGCAGTCTGTAGTTTTTATTATTAAAAGAGGTATAGACTCCAGAGAAACGGAAATAATTTTGCCCCTGTACAAATCATTATGAAGAACGCATCTGGAATATACTGTACACTTCACTTTTGGGCACCAGTTCACAAAAAGGATACTGGGAAAGGAGGAGCTCAGCTATAAGGAAAGATTAGCTGAAGTGAATTTATTCTGTCTTGAGAAGAGGCAATTAAGAGGGGTTATGATCATCGTGTAGAAATACTAAATCTAATTTCTGCTAAGGCTTTCAACAGTGTCGAATGGCTCTGTTTGTCGGAGGTCTTGGAACGTTTCAGTCTAGGCTCTAATTTTATTAAGTGGCTTCAGATCCTCTACGTGGCCTCATCCGCCATACTTCAGGTCAATGGAGAGTTGTTGGATGTGTTTCTACTTCATAGAGGCATATCGAAGGGGTGCCTGTTGTCACCTCTCCTGTTTGCCCTAACCCTAGAGCTCTTGGCTGCTCATGTCCGTGCATCTATGACCATTACTGGATTTGTGAGAGGCCAATGGGCATATGTTATACCACTGTATGCAAACTGCACGGTGATTTATTTAGGGGATACCCAAGGATCAATACAACCCTTACTGATTACTTTGGAGCCCTGTCTGGGTTCTCTATTAGTTGGAATAAATCAGTCCTTATGCCGCTGGATTTACTCAGTGCTCCTTTACCTAAGTGCGCAAGCTCAGTACAGATTGTATCCTCCTTCCGCTATCTAGGTATACAGGTTACTTTAGACCCTCCTCAATACATATAGCTGAAATTTCTGCCACTGTTACACAAATTCATTTCTAACTGTATGGCTTGGACAAAACTTCCTTTGTCATTTGTTGGAAGGGTCAGTCTTATTAAAATGGTGTGGGCCCCTCAGCTCCTATATGCCTTCCATAACTCTCCCATCTGGATTCCATGTAAATGGTTCCCTCACAGAGACTCCCAGTTTAGAGCTTTGATTTGGCACAACCAAACAGCCAGGATTAGTCTTTCCACCCTACGAGTTGGAAATTATCAGGGAAGCCTTGCTGTCCCACACTCCAGATTCTTTTATGTTGCATCTCAAATTCAACACTGAGAAGCTGGGGCCACAAGGACCCATTGAATTCTATTCATAATTTATTGGTACCATGGTGATCTCATAGTCCCGCCCTCTACTTTTTTGGAGACGGGGTTTACACATCTAGACCCTTTACTCCCAATAACTCTATTAAAGACTCTGTGATCTTATGTTAGAACCACTCTGGGTGTGCATGGATTTTGCTCCTATACCCCAATATGGCATAACTCTAATTAGAAGGAGCTGTTCAAACTAGAGGGATATATGGCACAGCTGTATAATGGCTCAGTGCCTAAATTCTTTTCAGATTTGCTGAAGGAGTTTTCCCAGTTCTATAAATAATTACAACTTAAACACGCCCTCCAGGCACAGGCTCGCATCTCCGAGTTTAATCTAACAGACCACCCTCTGCTGACTGGAGTAATAATGTAAAGCAATAAGCAGGGTATGATTTCCGGGGTTTATTCCATGTTTCCTAATTCCACCCATGTTACTTCTAAATTAATATGTAGAAGGGGTTGGGAAAAGTTTTAGGTCCTATAGATGGTGATGTATGGGAACTTTGCCTAACCTCCACTCCTTTGGTGTCTGTATTAGCATCCCAAAAACTTTCCTAGTTCTATCTACTACACAGAGCATATAGGACACCTGCCCCTACAAAGATGGGAGGAGCAGGTCTACTCCTATATGCTTGAAATGTGAACAGGATAATGGGCACCTCTTGCATATGATCTTGCGATGTCCCAAACTGTTCCGCTACTGGTCAGATGTTATCACCACAATATCTCGAGGACTTCTATTGTTTGTGTATAAGGAGCTTTGGAAGAAGAATCACTCACATCACAAACCCATATCACAGCCTTACTTTATTTATACGGCCTTTATTATACAAACTGACAGCTTGATACTGGATGTCACCCCAAGTACCAATTAAGAAACAGTGGGTAGAGCAGGTGAAATATATACGTGAAAAAACTAAAATACCAACATAGAAATGTACCTAAAACATATTATTCTTTATGGCAGCCTTGGCTAGACATAACAGGCCTTGCACTGCATCATTGGTATGAGATAGGCTTCTGCAGGGTTAAGCCCTAGTGGGGATCTACATAGCTTACATGTTTACTTAGCCAGATAATAAGCACTTTTAGCTAAATATCTGGAACTCTTTGGTTGTGTTTTTCTATTTTATTGTCTCTTAAAATAATGTTTTATTTCTATAATCTGCTTGCATGGTGATGTTTGATTGATTGATATATATGGAACAGGCATTTTAACCACTTGAGCTCCAGAGGATTTACCCCCTTAATGACCAGGCCTCTTTTTGCTACTCGGTGCTGCACTAATTCAAATGAGAATTGCGCGGTCATGCAATGCTGCACCCAAACAAAATTTACGTCCTTTTTTTCACACAGAGCTTTCTTTTGGTGTAATTTGATCACTTGTGCGCTGTTTATTTTTCACGCTATAAACAAAAAAAGGCCAAAAATTTTGAAGAAAAAATATTCAGTAAACTCAAAGTTGGTTATAAATTTAGGCCAAAATGTATTCTGCTACATGTTTTTGGTAAAAAAAATCCCAGTAAGTGTATATTGATTGCTTTGTGTGAAAGTTATAGCGTCTACAAACTATGGTATAAATACTGCAATTTACGCCATTTTTCTGCTATACAGCACTGCGCTAGTTTAATGGACAATTGCGCGGTCATGCAATATGGTACATAAATGAAATTTACGTGCTTTTTTTCCCCCACAAATTGAGCTTTCTTTCGGTGGTATTTGATCGCCCGTGCGGTTTTTATTTTTTGCGCTATAAAAAAAAAAGTCTGACAATTTTGAGGAAAAAAAAACAATATTTTGGACTTTTTGCTATAAAACATGTCCAGTAAAAAAAAATGCAAAAATCAAATTTAGTCATAAATTTCTGCCAAAATGCATTCTGCGGCATGTCTTTGCTAAAAAAAAAAACCCAATATGTGTAAATTAATTGGTTTACGTGAAAGTTATAGCGTTTACAAATGGCGGGAAAGATACTGGGATTTTTAGGGGGTTTTTTTATACTAATAATGGCGGCGATCAGCGAATTATGGTGGCGATCAGGGACTTATGGCAGCGACTTATGGGGGGACTGGGGCAGACATTCTGACATTGGGGGGTACTGACTTGGGGTCACTGACATCCCCTAAAACACTAATACAGTGATCAGTGCAAAAAAAAAAAACTGACACTATACTAATGGCAATGGGGAGGAAGGGGTTAACTTTATTTTGCAGGTAAGGGTTATAGGAGTGAGGGGAGTGTTTTACTAGGGGGCGGGGGTGTGTACTGGGCGGGACAAGGCTGATCAAGAAAGATAAACTGTTCTTTCTCGATCAGCTCATCCTCGAGCTGACAGGGAAGTGACAGACAGCACAGCTACTGCAGCTGTGCTCTCTGTCACTGTTTGCCGCCGATCGCCGGGACATAGCCGCTAAGGAGCGGCTGTGACCCGGCGACTGACATCTGCGGCGGTGATCCGCGGGACAGATAGGGCGGCGGTGCGCCTCGCGCGCGCCTCCTATTTGTTTACAAAACACACGTTTTAAAACGTGGTTTTGCCTGCGAGTGCCGCCCTGCCGCCGTATATGTACAGTGGCAGGGCGGCAAGTGGTTAAATGGCTAGTATAGTATGTCTTGTTTCTTCTCTTGCTGTAATGCCATTATATGCAATTGGATTTTTATACACTGTATTGTACCCCAGTGCCTTTTATGGATGATCTTTTGTCTTATATGCTGTACGTGCAATTTCTTAAATAAACATTTATTTTTCTGTCTGAAAAAAACAAAAAACCATTGCCTGCAAATAAATAAAATAATTATTTTATAAATGGCATTTTCTTTGGTCAAGATAGTTGAATCAACCATATACTTGCACTATATTGCCAAAAGTATTGGAAGTCATGTCTTTGCACACACATGAACTTTAATGACATCCCAGTGTTAGTCTGTAGGGTTCAATATTGAGTTGGCCCACCCTCTGCAGCTATAACAGCTTCAACTCTTCTGGGAAGGCTGACCGCAAAGTTCAGAAGTTTGTCTATTGGAATGTTTGACCATTCTCCCAGAAGCGAATTTGTGAGGTCAGGCACTGATATCGAACGAGAAGGCCTGGCTCGCAGTCTCCGCTTTAATTCACCTCAGAGGTGTTCTATCAGGTTGAGGTTAGGACTCTGTGCAGGCCAGTCAAGTTCTTCCACCCCAAACTCGTTCATCCATGTCTTTATGGACCTTGCTTTGTGCACTGGTTCGCAGTCGTGTTGGAATAGGACGGGACCATCCCCACACTGTTCGCACAAAGTTGGGAGCATGAAATTATCCAAAATATCTTTGTTATGCTAACGCCTTAAGTGTTCCTTTAACTGGAACGAATAGTCCAAGCCCAACCCCTGAAAAACCACCCCACACCATAATCCCCCCGCCACCAAAGTTTACACTTGGCACAATGCAGCCAAGCAAGTACCGTTCTCCTGGCAACCACCAAACACAGACACGTCCATCAGATTGCCAGATAAGTGTGACTTGTCACTCCAGAGAACGCTTCTCCACTGTGCTAGAGTCCATTGGCGGTGTGCTTTTCACCACTGCATCCGATGCTTTGCGATGCACTTGGTGATGTAAGGCTTGGATGCAGCTGCTTGTCCATGAAAACCCATTGCATGAAGCTTGCTATGCACTGTTGTTGTGCTAATCTGAAGGCCACATGAAGTTTGGAGGTCTTTAGCTATTGACTCTGAAGACAATTGGCGACTTCTGGTGACCCCGCTTTGTCATTTTATGTGGCCTACCACTTCCTGGCTGAGTTGCTGTTGTTCCCAGTTGCTTCCATTTTGTTATAATATCACTAACAGTTGACCATGGAATATTTAGTAGCAAGGAAATTTCACGGGTGCACAGGTGGCAACCTATCACAGTGCCACGCTTGAATTCCCTATATTTCTGAGAGCGACCCATTTTTTCACAAATGTTTGTAGAAGCATTTGTCTGCATGCCTAGGTGCTTGATTTTATACACCTGTGGACATGGAAGTGATTGGAAAACCTGAATCCAATGATTTGGAGGGGTTTCCCAATACGTTTAGCAATATAGACCCTTGTCACACCATGATACATCAAATTTAATTAATTTACTTCCTTAGACATTTATTAAATCACACAGATTTGCTTGCTGAGAAGGTAAAGTAGCTTTTCCTGGAAAGTGTTTAGCCCTCCGGTTTCCTCAGGAGGTGGAGAGAAACTGATAAAGCATAAATGTCCATTCAAATAAAAGCACCAGGACCCACTGTTAAATCAGCAAAGGCCACCTGGGGTGCCTTTGTTCCATTCTCCCAGAGGTCTGGAATAGGAAAACAGGCACGTGCAAAAGTTTTCCATGCCCACAGTTGATCCAGACCAAGGCAATAAAACCCTTCTGAAGCATGTTCTGAATTGCTCCAACAGGGAAAAAAAATAAATGACTTCCTGATTGCCCAGAAGGCAATTGGATGTACCCTGGATCAACAATATCTGGCTATATTAGCTATAAATGTTAATATCCAGTTACAGTATATTTTTTGCATTTAGGAGGGCATTCAGCTTTTTTAAACCTTTCCACCGAGATGTCCAAATCTAGCTCTTGAGTTAGTGTATTCCACATTTTCACAGCTCTTACTGTGAAGAAGTCTTTCTATGTTTGGAGGTTAAAACTCTTTTCAAAATGTACATTTTCCAAATTTAAAGAGTGCTCCCTTCTCCTTTTTATGACCTAAAAGTGAGTAAATCTACACCAAGTTCACTATATTGACCACTCATTTCAGCTAATCTTTCATCATAGCATCATAGCAGAGCCGTTGCATACCTCTTATCAGTTTGGTTACCCTTTTTTGCACTTTTTCCAATTCTCCAATATCCTTTTTGTGAAAAGCCCCAAAACTGAACAGCATATTCCAGATGAGGGGCTTACTAATGATTTGTACAGAATCCAAAACTTTTTCTTGGTCTCTTGTCAGAGTGGACAGTATAGGAATCCTTTATATTTTATCCAGTACATCACTGTAACCCTGTGCGCATGCTTGTTTACTGATTCCAGGATTCCGAGGGGTATCCCACATGGCCCCTCTGGCTGCAGACACTGTTTTGACAGTGGGTCCTGGTGTGTGTGGTTTGTTTATTCTTTTGGAAAAACATTTATGCTATATCAATCTCTCCACTCTCCTGAAGAAGCCAGAGGGTCAAATGTGTCAGAAAGGCATCAGGTAAAAGCTTCTCAATAAGCAAATCTGTAATCCAGTAGTACTATGCCAGTCATTAAAGAGTCCCTAAAAATTAGAAACAATGGCTTTGAAATGACAGAGCTTAATTTTTTTAGGACTTGTGGGTGTATGCCAGCTGCTCCAGGTGCTTTATTCACCTTTTTTCTGTCTAAATATTTCTGGACCATATACATTTTGAGCCATTGTGGATCATTTGGGGCTGTGTCAATATTCTCCTCATTATGGAAATGAGCTACCCCATGTTCCTTTGTATACACAGAGCTGAAGAAGGTGTTTATTAAATTTGCCTTCTCCTTGTCCCCAGTCACCCACTGTAGATTATTTTGTAAAGGGCCTACTGTACATGCTAAGACCTGACCTTTTTACTATTCATATATTTGAAGAATTTTTGAGGGTTTGCAATGCTATCTTTTGCAATCTGTTATTTTTCAATTTTTGTGCCTTTGATTTCCTTTTTTACATATTCTGTTACATTCTTTGTAATATTTAAATGATAGTATTCCTTCATTTTTATATTTTTTAAAAGCTCTTTTCTTACTATTTATCACTTTTTTTTTTAACTTCGGCCTTTTAAACTTGTTGTGCTTGGGAAAATATTTTACAGTGTGTTTGCATTTTTTGAAGAACTCCCATTTCTGTTCAGTGTTCATTGATGCCAGTATTCCCTCCCAGTCTAAGTCTTGGAGAGCAGCCCTCATCTTAGGAAAATGTGCTCTGAAAGTTCAGTGTCTTTATCTTTCCCTTATGTGCTTTTTGTTTACAGCTAACGTTAAATTAAATCATGTTATGGTCACTGCTACCCAGATATTCATTTATATGAACATTAGTGATAGGCTGTGCATGGTTTGACATTACCTAGTCCAGTAGAGCATCATTCCTAGTTGGGGCCCCTATGAACTGTACCATGAAATTGTTTTGTAATGGGTTTAAAAATTATTTGCCCTTTAACTGTTTCTGCAGTGCCGTTACGCCTGTCAATTTCCAGATAGTTAAAATCCCCCAATATTATCACTTACCCAGTCCTTGCAGCCCTTTCGATCTGTCCAAGTTGTGGAGTCTCCACCTCCTCATTAACACTGGGTGGCCTATAACAAACTCCAATGATTACCTTTGTAGGAACTACACCCATGTGTAGCTCCATCCATAATGCTTCAGCCTCATCACACTCTTCATCAACCAAGTCCTCCTTCAAGCTTGTTTTGAGATCACTTCTCACACACAGACACCACCAACTCCCCTTTTTACTCTGTCTTTCTGAAAGAGAGTGTAGCCAGGAATATTAATGAAGAATGAAGCCAAGATTCAGCAATACCAATTAAATTATAGTTCTCTTCATGTACAAAAGCTTCTAACTCGCCTATTTTGCTTGGCATACTTCTGGCATCAAACTAGACTTCTGGCAACGAACACTTTAATTCATTGACACATTTTGCACATGCATTTTGCATGTTTTTTTTGTACAAATATTACTATTTTGAGTGGTTGTTTATAACATGGGAATCTTCTGATCACCTGCCATAGCCCTCCCCCCATCTTTACCCATTCCACTTACCAGTGAGAAATAACCTTTGTCTGATCTGTCTGCCCCATTTTAATCTACCCCCCCCCCAATCCTAGTTCAACTGCCTCCCGCCCGCCATATAAGGTAATGACGGGCAGGTGACAGTTCTGTCGTTCCCTCTAACTGCTTATGTGCGCCCTCGGGCACTGTGGCGATTGGTGGTACATTGTGTCCCTGGGATACAGCGGATAACCGATCACTGTAAAGAGCCATTGACGTTGGCTCTGTCAAGTGATCAGCTGTGTTCAATCACAGCTGATCACATGTAAATAGGAAATGCCAGTTATCAGCAGTCCTCTCCTCCCGTTGACAGCTCATGAGCAGAGGAGAGCTGGTAATTGGCATTCCTCAGAGGGGACATCTACACTAATCGTCAGGGCACTGATGATCAGTGTAGCCCCATCAGTGCCACCTGTCAGTGCACATCAATGCCACCTGTAAGTGCCCTTCAATGCCACATACCAGTGCACATCAATGCCACATATCCGTGTCTACCAGTGCACATTAATGCCACATGCCACATATCAGTGCCTACCAGTGCATATTAATGCCACATATCAGTGCCCCTCAGCTGCCTTTCAGTCCCGCCCATCAGTGCCACCAATCAGTGCCAGTCAGTGCCATCTATCAGTGCCGCCTACCAGTTCCAATCAGTGCCCCCTATCCGTGCCATATATGAGTGCTGCCTTTCAGTGCCCATCAGTGATGTCTGTCAATGCCCATCAGTGCCGCCTATAAGTGCCCATTACTGCAGCCTCATTAGCGCACATCAGTGAAGAAGAAAAATTACTCATTTACAAAATTTTATAACAAAAACTAAGAAAAAGTTCTAGCTCTCTCAAAAAATGATAAAATTTTTGTTTAGGTACAGTGTTGCATGACCGCACATTCAAAGTGCAACAGCACTGAAAAGTGCCCGATAGGCAAGTGGTTGGTTAAATACTCCTCCAACCTTCCCATAAACCTCTCCCACAGCACAGAAGACCCCCTTTCATTTTGGTGCAAACCATCTTTAGTATATAGGTTGTACCTCAATGAAAAGTCAGCCCAGTGCTCTAGACACCCAAATCCTTCCTTTTTACACTATGCATTCAGTTCTATAATCTCCCCTTCTTTGCTGTGTTGCGCATGGCACAGGCAATACCGTATTTTTCGCACCATAAGACGCACTTTTTTCCCCCCAAAAAAGGGGGGAAAATGTCAGTGCGTCTTATGGAGCGGCCGGTCCGGTATTTCCACTGCCGCCGTGTCAGAATACCGGGCCTGCCGCTCAGCTCTACAGCAGGACCTTATAGAGATGACTGCTGACCTTTGGGGAGGGGGGGGGGAGCGGGTACCTGAATTTGACAGATACGCGCTCCCACTTCCGTGGAGTTGTTCTTTCATCTTACCCGTTCCTCTATCCAGCGGCGCGGTCTTCCCGGCTTCTGTAGTGTGGGCATGACAGCCGGGTGCCAAGTGCGCATGCGCAGGAAGCGGTGCTTTTTGTGAATGGTAAGGCGGCACCTGGGACACATGACAGATCCCAGAAGCCGCCGGACCAATCACAAAGCGCAAGTGCTTCTTGCTTAGAAGCCGGGAAGACAGCGCGCGGCTGGATAGAGGAACAGGTAAGATGAAAGAACAACTCCGCGGAAGTGGGAGCGGGTATCTGTCAAATTCAGGTACCCGCTCCCCCCCCCCTCCCCAAAGGTCAGCAGTCATCCCCTGTACTATCCACAGTCTCTGGTCATCCCTGTGCTGTCCGCAGTCTCTGGTCATCCCTGTGCTGTCCGCAGTCTCTGGTCATCCCTGTGCTGTCCGCAGTCTCTGGTCATCCCTGTGCTGTCCGCAGTCTCTGGTCATCCCTGTGCTGTCCGCAGTCTCTGGTCATCCCCGTGCTGTCCGCAGTCTCTGGTCATCCCCGTACTGTGTCCGCAGTCTCTGGTCATCCCCGTACTGTGTCCGCAGTCTCTGGTCATCCCCGCACTGTGTCCGCAGTCTCTGGTCATCTCCGTACTGTGTCCGCAGTCTCTGGTCATCTCCTGTACTGTGTCCGCAGTCTCTGGTCATCCCTGTACTGTGTCCGCAGTCTCTGGTCATCCCTGCACTGTGTCCGCAGTCTCTGGTCATCTCCTGTACTGTGTCCGCAGTCTCTGGTCATCCCTGTACTGTGTCCGCAGTCTCTGGTCATCCCTGTACTGTGTCCGCAGTCTCTGGTCATCCCCTGTACTGTGTCCGCAGTCTCTGGTCATCTCCTGTACTGTGGCCGCAGTCTCTGGTCATCTCCTGTACTGTCCGCAGTCTCTGGTCATCTCCTGTACTGTGTCCGCAGTCTCTGGTCCATCTCCTGTACTGTGTCCGCAGTCTCTGGTCATCCCTGTACTGTGTCCACAGTCTCTGGTCATCCCCTGTACTATGTCTGCAGTCCATTAGTTCAGAATTTTTTTTTCCTGTTTTCTGCCTCTAAAACCTAGGTGCGTCTTATGGTCAGGTGCGTCTTATGGAGCGAAAAATACGGTATTTCAGAGAATATCACCTTTTGAAGTCCTTCCTTTCAACTTGCAGCCTAGTTCTTTAAATTTTTTATTAAGGAGCCTTCATCTTTCATTTATTCTGTCATGGTGCCAACATGGACTAAGACAGCTGGGTCATTCTCAGCCCTTCCCAGTAATGTATCAATCTGGTCTACTACATGCCAAACCCTGGCACCTGAAGACAGCAAAACCATTTGGTTGAGGCAATCCTGGCAACAAACTATTATATCATTCCTTATGATTATAGAATCCCCTATTCCCACCAATTGTCTAGGCCTTCCTTCACTACCCTTACCATTCCTCCTAGATGGACTGGATATGAACCCCTGAAGTTGGGGAAAGTGCTATTTTGACCTTCATTCATGTATAGGTCCAATTATTAGGTGCACTTAATTTGTCTTCTATGACCTTTTATGAACTCTTTTTCACTATATATCACAAATGTGGGGATTCCTTTTTTTTTAATGTGATTGTGGGATATTACAGTTATGTTAGTTAATGTTTTTTTTAATGTTTTTATGGTGTAAATTTGCGATGTAACAACACTTTATATATCAGCAGCGCTACACTATTTGATGTCATGACGAGTATGCTGTCCCTTCAGAGCTGTGTTCCACGATTGTGGCTCCCATGCACGGTAGTGACATCATTGCGTCTCATATTCAAACAGCCAGAGCCCGCGAACCCAGAAAAAGATGGAAGACCTGTCAGTGGTGACAGCATGCCGCTGGAGGACTTTGTTTTAAGGTAAATCTCTCATAATGTACTAGTATGCAAAACATACTAGCACGTTATACGATAACTTTGCAAGGGGAAAGTTTTTTTTTTTCCTACACACTTTCCTACCGCTTTAACTACAGCTGTTTATTTTGTCCTAGTGATTCTAATACTATTTTTTATTCCTCCTCTACAGGGGCACCACTTGCTACTAGTAACTGGTAACATTGTGCTGCAAACATTATTAATACAATTATAAGCGAATGTCTGAAAGTGGTTGTAAAAGCTAAGGGTTTTTTTTTACCTTCATGCATTCTACTGTATGCATGAAGGTAAGAAACCTTCTGTTTGCTGCCCTCCAATACTCACATGAGCTCCCTCTTGATCTAGCCATGGGTACAAGAACCTTGGCTGTCCAGGGTCTCTCTCTCCTAATTGGCTGAGACAGCAGAGGGAGCAATTGGCTAATTGTTATTTAAAAAAAAAACTTTAATATAACTTGAAGCCCAAGATTTATATTGTGAGGAGGACTGGCTCAAATGGTATTGACAGTGGTAAACCATGCACAAGAAAGAACACAGGGTCACCCAGGAGCAGTCTGAGTAGACTTGTCCTGAAAGTTTATTCAGCAAAGTAGCAAACAAACAGTTTTCATGCATGAAGGTTTAATACTGCAAGTGCATAGAACAAAATAAAAAATATCTGGAAGTGGAGGTGAGCTCTTTGGCCAGGGACAGCAGATGGAGCTTATTTGGAAAGCTTAATGACTGGAATGGTACCAATATTTGGCCAATAGCCAGCATGGTACCAATATTTAAAAAAGGGCAGCAATATATACCTAGGAACCACATGCCAGTCAGTCTAACATCAATAGCATGTAAACTATTGGAAAAAAAGATAAGAAACTATATCCAAGAATTTGCTGATGAAATCGGTATCATTGCTAGTAATCAGCATGGATTTATGAAAGAATGTTCTTGCCAGACCAATCTAACCAGAAAACTGGTTACAAGGGCACGTCCAAAGGGTGGTGCTAAATAGCATGTACTCAGAGTGGTTTGGAGTGGTAAGTAGGGTTCCCCAAAGCTCTGTCCTAGGATCAGTTCTGTTTATTTTATTCATAAATGATATAGAGGTTGGCATAAATAGCTCAATTGCAGTGTTTGTTGATGATACAAAGCTAAGCAGGGCAATAGTTTCACAGCAGGATATAGCAGCTTTACAAGAAGACCTCAATACAATAAAGGGGTGGGCAACTACATGGCAAACAAAGGATTTCCCAGCAACACTTACTAGCAAGCCTGCAAAACAACCAATTTGGCCCTATCCTACTGTTAGAATTAAAAACAGAGGGTTTTGTTTGCACACATTTACAAATACATGCATAAGCCACAGTCCCACGTCACGGGTCCTATGTACATGTATCAATGGATAGGTTAAGGGCAGGTGTGCCTGGAGGAGCCCATTTCTCCTTAACCACTTTCTCTCCAGAGGATTTACCCCCCTTATTGACCAGACCATTTTTTGCATTATGGCGCTGCGTTACAATTGAAAAAAAACAATTTTTAACTTTTGTTATTAAACATGTCCAGTAAAAAAATTTGATAAATCAAATTTCATCATAAATTAATCCCAATACGTGTAAATTAATTGGTTTCCATTAAAGTTATAGCATTTATGTGACGGGAGCCACTTTGCGTGGGGGGCCCATGGAACACAGCCCCCTTTGGAGGGGTGGGGAGACCCCTGTCTCAGCTCCCCATATCCTTATTATGTGTAAGTTACCCTGTGCCTGTTAGGGGTACAGGGTGAAATGTTCTAATATTGGTGTTGGGGGTTGTTCATTGTTTACTGCCATGTGGTTGCATCCCATTGTTCTATTGTGTGTCTTGCTTGGGAGCAAACTATTATGGGATGTTTGTGTATTGGCTTGGTGGGGGGTGTTTCCAGCAGCCCTCCTGATGGGACTGTCTGCTGGTGTGTCTCATGTTGCCAAGTATAGATTGCCCAGCCCTGTGTCATTATGCAGGGAGGGGGGATTGTCCTGAGTGTATAAAAAGCCTGTTCGAGTTTCAAATAAAGAGTTCCATGTTTATACAGACTGGTGTCGTCTAGTTTTGTTTGGTCTGCTGTGGAGTCTGTGGTCGGTGTTTGGACAGGGAAGCGGTAATATAACGGAAATAACCAAGTGCAGACTGGGTCCGGTTTCGTTACAGTTTACAAATGGCGGTATATATACTGAGATTTTTTTATTTTTACTAGTAATGGCGGGACTGCGGCGGGCATTCTGACACTGGGGGGGAAAAGACTTGGTGTCACTAACATCCCCACTGACACCAATACAGTAATCAGTGCTAATAAAAAGCACTGACACTGTACTAATGGCACTGGGCAGGAAAGGGTTAACATGTGGGGCAATCAAAGGGTTAACTGTGTGTTGTTTTGCATACTGGGCTGTGTTTGTGCTTCACTGTACGCACACTGCTTTGCATGGCTGTCCTATACACAGCCATGCAAAGCAGTGTGCAGCAGCTAAGAGGGGAGAGAACGGTTTTGTTTACAAAGAGTTCTTGACCCCCCCCCCCCCATCGTCAGAGATGCTCGACAATCACCAGGCGCCGGCGAGTAATCACCGGGCTACGCTGCAAATGGTGGCACAGGGGGGAGGGGCACAGTACTTCTGCTATGGGGCAGATGGGAAGCAATTAAAGGTGCAGGGACACACAGGACACCCAGCTATACCAAAATGACAGCAAAGGCATCCAGTGCGACCCTGCATCCAAATTAGCTAACTGCACAAAAATGTCAATTGTCCAACCTATAACTAGCCTTAGCAGCCTTGCCACAATCATGGGTGTCAGTGGGAATGGTTTTACTTTAAAAAAAGCTCTAAGATGGTCATCTTGGTGTACGCTGAATTATGAGTAAGCTGGAATATGAGGAATGGTATTGACTTATACACACACACACATCCAGACCCACACAGGTTGAATCAGCCAGTAAATATAATAAATGAATTGAGACTAGAAAAAATTTTATTGCAAGTAAACTGTGCTTGTAGGTAAAGTTGAAGTAGGGCTGTGATAGCAGACACTAGTAAAAGAGCTCTGAAAGAGCTCTGAAAGAGTATGAACTCCTTGACTATTATTTTGCTCTATGCATTGCCCTGAGCTACAGGTTGCAACCACCACCCCCTCCCCTCAATGTTTACTCCTTTCCCCCCACTCTACCATCCACACTGCTAATAAAATCGCTATACTTACCTTCTCATGCAGGCCTGGTGGTCCTTTTTGCCCTCTTCTTTTAGATGTGGGTGGATCCTAAATGCTTTATAATTCTCTTGTGAATCTGCAGGGGGTGGATCCTTCATGCCTTGGGCTTATAGAAAGTGTGATGAATGACACTGGGTGTTATTCAACTCAGAAAACAAGCAGTGCTGGATTGCTGAGCAGGTAAATCTACATAGGACAGCACCAGGGAGAAGGAGAGTATAGCAGCTAGATATGCTTTTTCATTTTTACAGACTGTCTATGGACCAATTTTAATCATAATGTCCCAAAGTAGAATTATGCTTAATTATTATTGTACAGTATGTATCAGAATTATGTGGACTGGGATGATCATGGGCTCCAGGGAAGCCTAGTGAGGAACATACAGGTGAAACTCGAAAAATTAGAATATCGTGCAAAAGTTTATTTATTTCAGTAATGCAACTTAAAAGGTGAAACTAATATATGAGATAGACTCATTACATGCAAAGCAAGATAGTTCAAGCCATGATTTGTCATAATTGTGATGATTATGGCTTACAGCTCATGAAAACCCCAAATCTACAATCTCAGAAAATTAGAATATTACATGCAATCAATAAAACAAGGATTGTACATAGAACAATATTGGACCTCTGAAAAGTATAAGCATGCATATGTACTCAGTACTTGGTTTGGGCCCCTTTTGCAGCAAATACTGCCTCAATGCTTCGTGGCATGGAAGCTATCAGCCTGTGGCACTGCTGAGGTGTTATGGAAGACCAGGATGCTTCAATAGCAGCCTTCAGCTCTTCTGCATTGTTCAGTCTCATGTCTCTCTTCTTTCTCTTGGCAATGCCCCATAGATTCTCTATGGGGTTCAGGTCAGGCGAGTTTGCTGGCCAATCAAGCACAGTAATCCCATGGTCATTGAACCAGGTTTTGGTGCTTTTGGCAGTGTGGGCAGGTGCCAATCCTGGACATGGGCTTCAAATGTCGTATTCCTCTTGTCAAGCCGCTCCTGAACAACAAACAATGTCAGAAGTGTCTTACCTGGGCTAAAGAAAAACAGACCTGGTCTGTTGCTCAGTGGTCCAAAGTCCTCTTTTCTGATGAGAGCAACTTTTGCATCTCATTTGGAAACCAAGGACCCAGAGTATGGAGGAAGAATGGAGAGGCACACACTGCAAGATGCTTGAAGTCCAGTGTGAAGTTTCCACAGTCTATGTTGATTTGGGGAGCCATGTCATCTGCTGGGGTTGGTCCACTGTGCTTTATCAAGTCCAAGGTCAATGCAGCCGTCTACCAGGAGATTTTGGAGCACTTCATGCTTCCTTCCGCAGACAAGCTTTATGGGGATGCTGACTTAATTTTCCAGCAGGACTTGGCACCTGCCCACACTGCCAAAAGCACCAAAACCTGGTTCAATGACCGTGGGATTACTGTGCTTGATTGGCCAGCAAACTCACCTGACCTGAACCTCATAGAGAATCTATAGGGCATTGCCAAGAGAAAGATGAGAGACATGAGACCGAACAATGCTGAAGAGCTGAAGGCCGCTATTGAAGAATCCTGGTCTTCCATAACACCTCAACAGTGCCACAGGCTGATGGCTTCCATGCCAGGCCGCATTGAGGCAGTACTTGCTGCAAAAGGGGCCCAAACCATGTACTGAGTACATATGCATGCTTATACTTTTCAGAGGTCCGATATTGTTCTTTGTACAATCCTTGTTTTATTGATTGCATGTAATATTCTAATTTTCTGAGATTGTGGATTTAGGGTTTTCATGAGCTGTAAGCCATAATCATCACAATTATGACAAATCATGGCTTGAACTATCTTGCTTTGCATGTAATGAGTCTATCTCATATATTAGTTTCCCCTTTTAAGTTGCATTACTGAAATAAATGAACTTTTGCACGATATTCTAATTTTTCGAGTCTCACCTGTAGGTCTGTCTCGTTTTAAGAGACTGATCATAAAATCCCACTTTTGGGCCTGGTGTTTTAGCTGCAGGAGAGATTGAGTGTGTCTGTATCCTTCCAAGTAAACTCACAACGCCAATTCCCCTGCGCTTGAGAGTGGTTCCACAGAAGACAACTGGCTATAATCACATCCTTGCTGGCTGGGATGGCTCACATCTTGCTGCCCTCATAAAAGTGGAGAAGTCTAGCCATAAAACAAAACAGAAGACTCACCAGCCTAGTGCATTATCCTTAAAACATGTACAGTATTTATTGAAAAGCAGTAAGTGTTATACTTACAAAACAGTTTCACAAGCTCGTCATACAGAAAAAACACCATTCAATACCCAAGTCCCTAGGGTGATGAACATGTTTTCACAGATACAGTAGTAGTAACCAATGACCTCCAAAATGAACTTGTAAATGTCTGAACAAATTGTGGTGCCTCTCTCTTTTAGAAATATGGTGTTAGAGCTGGCTCAGCAGCAACTTTCAGAGGGACACCTAGTTCAAGAAAAGAACAAATATTATTTTGCCTGTAGATGGTTAAAGAGGTTAAAGGTTTCTGTGAATCTTTCCTATTTGTAAAAAACTGCTTCACTACCAGATTACCATAGTACTTTGGTACCCCTGCCCATTATTGAGGTGCCTCTTTAACAAACAACTTAATATATCCACCCGTGCAGGTATAGCAAAAGAGATTATAAGCAAGTGCAGTCTGTACTCCCCGCTGTAGGTGGCGCATGAATGAATACGGAAGTTAAAGGAAGTCTTGGGGAACGTAATTTCCTCTATGTTTTCCTATGGTCACCTGGGAGCAGTGTCTGATTAGACTCTGGTTCCCTTGTGACCTCTGCGAGCATCTTGGGTGAGGGCAGAGCTTATTTAAAGGATAAGTTCACCTTTTGCACAAAAATAATAAATGCACACTTTTTTGCAGGTACAAAAATGTGCATTTATTTTTTTTGTCTGCAGGAGGCTGTAAAGCACTGTGCCAGCAATCAGCAGATCTCTGGTGCCATGCAGGTCTCTTGCAGATCTGCCAGTATATCTGCTTGACCGTACAAGATGTACAAGCAAGCAAATATGCTGACAGGAAGATTCAATGAACTACCATGGCACTCCATAGCACCATGGTAGTTCATTGAAGACTACAAGCCGAAAGCCGTTAAGGCTGTGGGAACTAGTAGTGTATTCTTCTGAAGGAATGACGTGTCCGTGTGGGCGGAGCCCCACACGGCCGCACTGCTTTCAAATCTACAGTACAGATAGTACAGGGAACTTCTCCCCTTACTTCTGTCAGAGGGAAGGGGGAGCAGAGGGCGGTGGCTGCAGCACTGGGAACATGTTACATGTTCGATCCTAAAAATGGGTGAAACACGTCACATGTTCCCAAAGGTGAACTTATCCTTTAAGCCCCAAGCACCCTGATTTGGTGCACATTTTGCGAGTGGCTAGAGTAAGGACAGGTATCCCACCTGTTAGAGACAGCACTTAGCAGCAGGGAAAGGTTCTGGAGGAGTAGTATGTGCATTGGCTACATATTTCTCTTCAGAGAAGCTTCCCATTTGGGTTGGACCAACAAGGCCACACTTCTTCTTCCACGTTACTCTAACTGCATGATCGAGAAGTGGTTCCCAACAGCTTTGCTCTCCTGCCAGGCTTAGTTGTACATTTGTTTGGAAAGTTTACAATATACAGTTATCCGCAATCTGCCTCTGTGTGTGCTGCTACACCACGCTGCACCCTGCTCACAAGAATCTTACCAATCAAGGGACACCCTTTGTGTAAAAAATTATGTTATGTATGCTGTTAAAGCATGTTGCATAAGTTAGGTGGCGAAGATGAGCAGGACTCGGAATGTCTTATTTCTTATATCATGTTCATCAATCTGCAAGGGCCCACAATCTACCACTGAATATTCTGTCTTTGAGTTGTTGTTTGGTACTTGGCCCAATGGCTTGCTTGATATTGCTAAAGAGACCTACAACATGATTAAACTTGTCTCCCAAATGCAGGACTGAATCACAGCCATCATGTCTGTGGTTGTGAGTATACGCAGAAGGCTCAAACCAGAATTTACAATAGATTTGCATTGTAAGGACATTTCAGCCTGAAGACACTCTTGCTGTTGGCCATAATCATGGAAAGTACATTGGCTTAGTGACATGGGCTGTTTTGAAAGTCTCTAACAAGTTAGGCAGGTAAGTTTAGCCCAATATTACTTGTTCCAAAACTTACAGCTTCATCCAGTTCTGCATTGACTTTAGAAAGCTGAACAACATGTCAATATTCAATGCCTATCCCATGCATAAAGGCTAGGACTAGTCCCGTTCAGATCCACCTTGGACCTGACTAAGGGGTACTGGCTAATCTTCGTCACTGACCGTGCCAAAAAAGACCAATATTGACTCTCCAGAGGGTTTGCTCCAGTAGCGCTGCATGCCTTTAGTCTAGCAGGGCCCTTTTTAAGCCTAGTAATGTCGAAGTTATCAAGGATTGACTGCATCTTTTGACCTAAAGGCAGGTGAAAACTTTCCTGGGTATGGTTTATTACTATAGGAGGTTGATCCCTAATTTTTACATCATTGTGTCCTCCTTCATAGACCTAACCATGGGCAGAGAGTCAACAATGGTTAAGTGGAACCCTGAAGCAGAATGTACATTTCAGTAACTGAAATCCTCATTGTGTAAAGAATTGACCTTAGTTGCTCTCAACTTCAAAAGATAATTTTTGGTTCAGGCAGATGTCTCTAGTATGCATTTTGGAGCAGTCCTGTCAGTTGGTAGCTGAAAACTTAACCCCATGCAAAATTATATTATTATAGGTTAACTGGAGTGCCTTAATCTGGGCAAACAAGGTGGTGGATGGGAAATATTTGTCACTCAGAATGTGGAGTTGGGTGATTGTGGGCTTCAGGGAAGTCTTGTGAGGAAAATAGGTTAGTCTCCTTTTAAACAGCTAATCCTATGTTGGGTCTGAATTTCAGGCTGTGAAAGAGATTGGTTGGGTCCACTGCATGGCTTCCCTGATTTTCAAGTCTACCTTTCGGGATACCTGGCTTGTTCAAAGTGACTAGAAAGCCTCAAAGGAAGAGGCATTGCTGTGAGTTTGAAAATTCTGTTTACATTGAATGAAGAAACTGTAATAAACTGAGTTGTTGTGGCTAGGCAAAGGCCTACTGCAAGGACTCTGAGGTGCTTGCTGTAATAGGCAGGGTTTTGCTTATATTTTACTGCCAGGGGCGGACTGACAACTCATGGGGCCCCCGGGCAATAGGGGATCATGGGTCCCCTGTGTCCTCACCCACACTCAAACCACACCCAAAAAAGCCTATGAAAGGTACTAGGGGCATCTCATGGGGCCCCCTACTGACCCCGGGCCCTCGGGCAGTGCCCGAGTTCCCAAATGGTCAGTCCACCCGTTTACTCCTGATGTGAAGTTTTTACTAGTATATTATTTGGGTATGTGGGAATAAACATGAGGGAATACTGGGACCAGTATTACCTCTGAGAGACTGTATTGCATGGTGCCTTCCTGCCACAGAGCTACCATATGAACACATCTCCTGTCAGACAGTATTTCAGCTAAATTAAAAAGCCCATAATGACACTGACACCAACACCAATGCATGGATGTATAGATGAGCTTTAAACTCAACATACAGTCAGGTCCATAAATATTGGGACATCGACGCAATTCTAACATTTTTGGCTCTATACACCACCACAATGGATTTGAAATTAAACGAACAAGATGTGCTTTAACTGCAGACTGTCAGCTTTAATTTGAGGGTATTTACATCCAAATCAGGTGAACGGTGTAGGAATTACAACAGTTTGCATATGTGCCTCCCACTTGTTAAGGAACCAAAAGTAATGGGACAGAATAATAATCATAAATCAAACTTTCACTTTTTAATACTTGGTTGCAAACCCTTTGCAGTCAATTACAGCCTGAAGTCTGGAACATCAAAGACATCACCAGACGCTGGGTTTCATCCCTGGTGATACTCTGCCAGGCCTCTACTGCAACTGTCTTCAGTTCCTCCTTGTTCTTGGGGCATTTTCCCTTCAGTTTTGTCTTCAGCAAGTGAAATGCATGCTCAATCGGATTCAGGTCAGGTGATTGACTTGGCCATTGCATAACATTCCACTTCTTTCCCTTAAAAAACTCTTTGGTTGCTTTTGCAGTATGCTTTGGGTTATTGTCCATCTGCACTGTGAAGCGGCATCCAATGAGTTCTGAAGTATTTGGCTGAATATGAGCAGATAAAATTGCCCGAAACACTTAAGAATTCATCCTGCTACTTTTGTCAGCAGTCACATCATCAATAAATACAAGAGAACCAGTTCCATTGGCAGCCATACATGCCCACGCCATGACACTACCACCACCATGCTTCACTGATGAGGTGGTATGCTTAGGATCATGAGCAGTTCCTTTCCTTCTCCATACTCTTCTCTTCCCATCACTCTGGTACAAGTTGATCTTGGTCTCATCTGTCCATAGGATGTTGTTCCAGAACTGTGAAGGCTTTTTTAGATTTCTTTTGGCAAACTCTAATCTGCCCTTCCTGTTTTTGAGGCTCACCAATGGTTTACATCTTGTGGTGAACCCTCTGTATTCACTCTGGTGAAGTCTTCTCTTGATTGTTGACTTTGACACACGTACACCTACCTCCTGGAGAGTGTTCTTGATCTGGCCAACTGTTGTGAAGGGTGTTTTCTTCACCAGGGAAACAATTCTTCGGTCTTCCACCACAGTTGTTTTCCGTGGTTTTCCGAGTCTTTTGGTGTTGCTGAGCTCACCGGTGCGTTCCATCTTTTTAAGAATGTTCCAAACAGTTGTTTTGGCCACGTCTAATGTTTTTGCTATCTCTCTGATGGGTTTGTTTTGTTTTTTGAGCCTAATGATGGCTTGCTTCACTGCTTGTGACAGCTCTTTGGATCTCATCTTGAGAGTTGACAGCAACAGATTCCAAATGCAAATAGCACACTTGCAATGAACTCTGGACCTTTTATCTGCTCATTGTAATTGGGATAATGAGGGAATAACACACGTGGCCATGGAACAGCTGAGAAGCCAATTGTCCCATTACTTTTGGTCCCTTAACAAGTGGGAGGCACATATGCAAACTGTTGTAATTCCTACACCGTTCACCTGATTTGGATGTAAATACCCACAAATTAAAGTTGACAGTCTGCAGTTAAAGCACATCTTGTTCATTTCATTTCAAATCCATGGTGGTGGTGTATAGAGCCAAAAATGTTAGAATTGTGTCGATGTCCCAATATTTATGGACCTGACTGTATAGTATACATATTTCATACAGTGTAAGAGACAACAGGCAAAAGTGATGAGGGCATGCAACTAATAGTAAAATAAATTAAAAAAATTAAAACAATATAAATCTCCCAGATGTGGATACCATTATAGACATATTTAGAATTGTTATTAGACAGACAACCTGGATTGTGTCTTGCTCTGGATAAGGAGCTCATAAAGTTACCAAATGCAAATTAACAAATATGTTCATTTTTCAGGAAATTTAAGAAAATTAACAGTGAAAACTTCAGTGAATAAGATAACTATAAATGTGTATATACAGTAGACTGCGCTGCCAGAAATGTGAATCAAGGTTACTAAATAGTTTGCCACATGTAAAAGTGCAAAAAATAAACACTACCAGAAAATCAACTAATGTCCAATGTATCAATAAGTCCTATTCAAACAATAGTTGCTTGAAAGCGAAAAGATAGATGAACAGGTGCTAGTGCCATTAATAACAGATAAACAGGTGACCACTATGGATATATGGATATACATTCACCACAATGGATGGACCTTCTGTTACTAGATAGGTCTCACTGTGCTTTTTTGGGTGGACCCACTGTGTATCTTGCTACCAACTTCATCAGTCATATATACCAGGATGTGATTTCTCCCAATGCAATACACTGCCACTCAAAAAAAACAGTATCACGGAAAAGGTTAATTGCGCAAAGCAGCCGACTTTATTAAACCATATAAACCTTACAATTAGACCACACTCACATGTATATGTGCCTAAAGACTGGCAGTGGGTACATACAGCACTTATGGTTAGGGTGGCTGAGACCAGAAGCTGGATAGTGCTTCAAGAATGGGTTGTGAGGTATCGGCTGGGGAACTCTGTTTCAGCTAGTTCTGTGTTTAATTGGACTTCTTCAGGATGTTCAGACTCGTGCAAGACTATGCCTGGTGAATGGGTAAATCTTTCTGGGTGCTGGATTCCCTGTGCTTAGGCACCTCCAAATCATCAGTTTAGAGTACCTGTAGGGTTTGACACTACCCATGAGAGTCATTCTTCCCCCATGTGTCTCCATACCTCTGCCTGAGGTTTCTGAATTGGAACTGCAGCTCTTTTTAAAGTTAATCACAGAGATTCTGGGGGCACTGCAACACGTTCCTTAAAAAGGGAACCATGCCTGTAGTGGAACCAGCCAGCTCCTGTCTTAACCAGACAACAAGACTCTGACTGTTCCTGTGGAGGACGTCCCGGCATTTAAAGATCCTATGAATAAATGCCTAAAAACCTTAGTTAAAATCTCCTTTCCCTTTGCAGGCTGTGCTCTGCAACCTACTATTTCAGCACTTTTTATCTGCCAGACCATAATTGTTTGAGTTAAGCATATGGCAAAGAAACCTGTTTATACCATTTTGGATCCTTTGGTTCTCCAGCAATTGAAAATTTTGCTGACAGCTCTGCTTTACTGTATGGACAGACTATTGGATGTCATGCGCCTAGTTTCCCATATGGGTCTGCTTTTTGTTCACAGGCAAATAACCCTTTGTCTCAGGTGCTAGAATGCAGAGCAGCTTTGCAAAAAGTACTTAATGTGCATACCCTGTGATGGGGAGCCCCTTTTTGGTGCATCCCTAAGGAAATCACCAGGGGACAAAGAGCATTTCTTCCCCAGTAAAGGAAGGCTTTGCGTCGATCAAGCAAACCTTCTACTTTGGTGTCTAAGAAGAGCTTCTTTCATTTCTCTGAGTCTGCCGTGTCGAAGACCAAGAGACAAAACCCATCCCAGCATAATGCCTGGACCTCTAAAGTCTCCAAGAATGTCCTTTTTGCAATGAGGATATGCCCCCACTACTAAAAGTGCCGGATATAGCTGCTGGCCTACGTGGCTAGTTGGTCCCAGAACATTTTGGACACTTGGGTCCCAAGCATTGTTCGCAGACGGTTACAAGCTAGAATGTTTTACTCCCGTCCTGCTTCATGTTGCCCAACCTTCCGCCATCACTGTAAAAACCTGCAGACCTCTCCCTTGTTGCAGCTCCTCACTCAGGATGTCATATCCTTAGTACCAGAAGCAGAAAGGTTTTAGGGTTTCTACTCTACAATGTTCACTATTCCAAAATTCAACAGGGCCAGTTGCACAATTCAGGATTTAAAGTTTTTCAACACCTTTATGCGGGTGCAGACGTTCTGTATGGGCTTGGTCAGAGGATTTTCAGGCTTCTGTGGACATCAAAGATGCCTATCTACATTTCCCTATCTCTCCAGCGTGTCGATACTTCCTGCAGTTTGCTGTGAGTATACAACACTGCCAGTTCATTGTTCTTTATAATGAAATGTCCACTGATTCCAGGGTATTTACAAAGGTGCTGGCCCTTGTGCTTGCTCTGCTTCTCTTTTAGGGAATCCCCATTTTGGAATACTTGGACAATTTCTTACTGAGGATACAGTTGGCCCAGGTTCTATCAGTGAATGTTCAACAGACTGTATAGACTCTACATTGGTTTGGGTGGGTCCTGAACTTTTGAAAGTCAATGTTGGATCTGACTCAGGGCCACCTTCTCCTTATCCAGGGTTGTTCTTCCATGGAAAAAAATTTTGGACTCTCCATTTCCATGTTGGGACACTATAGTCCAGGAGGCATCCTACCCTCTGCTTTTGCATAAGGGTCTTGGGCTTGAGGCAGTCCCATTTGCCCAGTTCTCAACAGTTACAACTCAACATCCTGTCTGCCAGGTACCAACAAATTAATTCTCAGGACCATCGCCTTCACTTGTTGTTGAATACTAGATTAACTCTCGCCTGGTGGCCTGGAAGTCCAGCCCTGGAGTTTGGGAAGTTAATTTTCTGTCTGGTCTGGAATATATTTGGGAAGGCAAACCCTGAAGAAGGGAGATAGCGACCCTGTCTCCAAAAAAATATAATAACACAGCAGAGAAGGAAGAGAGCTTTGGGTAGCGCAAAAACAATAAAAAAAAATGAAAACCAAAGCCTATTAGCGGATTATCCCATAGAATCCTCCCAAAGTACCTTTAACAATATTTAAAGGATAAGTTGACCTTTCAACAAAAAATAATAAATGCACAGTTTTTGCAGGTAAAAAAAAAAGTAAATTAATTATTTTTTGTTTTGGGAGCCTGTAAAGCATTGCACCAGCAATCAGCAGATCGCTGGTGCCAGGCAGGTCTCCTGCAGACCTGTCAATGTATCCTCTTTCTCGTACAGGGAATCCGATACTTACTGACTGGAAGACTCATTGAACTACCGCAGCGCTCATAGCACTGTGGTAGTTCTTTGAGGACTACAAGCAGACAGCTGCAAAGGCTGATGGGACTTTTAGTGTTCTCATTCAGAGAACACTGTAAATGAGTGACATAGCAGGGAGGGAGAAGGGGGGAGGTCCGTTCGTAACATGTTACTCCCTGAATATGGGTGTAACATGCTATGAAAGGTGAACTTATCCTTTAAAAAAAACACCAATAATCATAAATGACCATTAAATATAAAGTAGGATAAATATACATTAACCTCTGATTAATACGCTGTTGGTATCCTACAAAAATATCTTCATGATCCACAATATATCGATCTCTCACTGAGATGTGCGTTGTGTGGCTGCTGGAGTGTTCCAAATTTGGCTGCATGAAGTAATTTATTTGGCAATCAAGCCACCATCTATACTGCCATGATTTCTTTTTGGAACACTATCTGTATATTGCACACACTAGTGTGACACCCATCTTGAAAATATAAATTGAATCCGGTCTCTATGGGATACATAGTGCTGCACCTGGTTTTATATCTCCATCCAGGTTTATATTATCTACAGCCTTGAGGACGTTCCAGAGAACTTACATTTTGTTTCCATACTATTTTTTGGTCATATGCTTTGTTATCATTATCATGCTTACTATCCATCAACGTTTCATGTGATATCTAGATAACTGTTTAGAAAATAAGCGGACTATGTTTTAAATTTACTTTATGACCTAGATTTCTATTATATAGTTTTCTCTGGCACTATTCCTCCTATTCCCACATTTTACACCCATTTTATCTGGGTTTTTAATAACCCATTCTTGGTGCTGGGACTATAGCATGCGTGGCGTCACCCCGGACAACCATCGCATTCTCTTCTACTTTTCTCTTTGGCAGTGGTGAGGTTCTCTCCTTTCATCATTGTTTTTGTTTTACCATGTGTATTGGTTCGTGTTTTTACTGCAGTTAAAGATTTATACATTTTTCTTATTACAAGCCGCAGTTTGACCTCTTTTGGACCCGCTTGACTTAAGCATCTTGTGCCTCTGTCATTGTTTTCTGCAAAGAAGAATGGGAGAAATTGCCCAAAAATAGGTGTGCCAAGCTTGCATCATCATACTCAAAATTACTTGAGGCTGTAATTGGTGCTAAAGGTGCTTCAACAAAGTATTGGGCAAAGGCTGTGAATACTTATGTACATGTTTTTGTTTTTTTTTATGTTTAATAAATTGCAAAGATTTCAAAACGAACTTCTCTTACATTGTCATTATGGGGTATTGTTTGTAGATTGTTGAGGAAAAAAATGAATTTAATCCATTTTGGAATAAGGCTGTAACATAACAAAATGTGGCAAAATGTAAGCGCTGTGAATACTTTCTGGATGCACTGTATAGTTTGGAATGTTGTTGTTACAAAAATAGAAACTGGACAGGTTATTGACAAAGAAAATAATAATTTTGCTTGTGAAGTCTAAGTAAACCATTTAGTAGAATATCCAGATTGTGGTAGAAATCTTGTGCTTTTTTGAAAAATATATTAAAGGAGCAGTACAGCCAAAGTTTTTTTTGACTGTAGTTCTCCTGTGGATCACAGGAAATTGTTCTTGTGTTCATTGAAATATTAATTAAAACCTTACTTTTTATAAGGGGTGTGCTCATTTATGCTGAGCACTGTAAGTACATCTGTCACTATAAGTACTGTTAAGGCAGAACTCAAACAAGGCATAACTATGGGTATGCCAAACTTGGTTTGCATTGAATGTAGGAAGGGTGTAGGTTACTTAGCTAATAGTTCTTTCACTGAATGTATGTCAGTGTTCACAATTTTATTTGCATTTTGCAAAAATTTTCATTAAAAAGTAATAAAAATTTAACAATTAAATCCTGGATTTAGTATTGTTTATGAGACTGGCATGTAGAAAGTAGTATGTTAAAAAAAAAAACACACAGAAATACTCCAGCATCCCTGTGGCTAAGATTAGAAAGACTGTCTGGTATAGGAATTGACTGTACCAAAACAAATATTACACAAAGACAGTCAAATATTCAGGTTGAATGTATGTGTGTATGTTTCATGTTTTTCATTCAACATTTCTTTTTAAATATTTGCTGACCCCTAAAATGTTTATGGCTTTGAATATTTTCTTAGATTTAATTTCAATAATTACACTCTTATAGAGCAGTATTTTTTTAAAATGGCCTTACTTTCGCTTATTTGTAATGATGATACTCTATAAACCAAAAAAGTGGTTTCACGTTTCCATTTTTGTGCCCAGACACAGTTCCCAATATTTATACTGGGCACAAGCTCTCCACATGGGGGACTGGAATTCAATGTTCTCTCTTAAAAATGAAAATACATGGCACTACCAAAGATGCCAAGAACAACAATGAAAAAGGAAATAACTGTTGATTTGCCTACAAGGGACCATGGTGGTATGTGTTTCTAGGATATAATTAACAAGATTCCATTACAGGAAATAGGCTTTAGTGCTAGAAAACATGGAGACTGTATGCTTTTTAAGAATATTTTCGCATGTCATCAAAGTATGTGGTGCAAAGAGGCATATTCTGATTTTGCTGTTCCATCTTTGTATAACGCCAGATATACCCAACCCTGCCACATCCTATCTGTCAGACTCATTGGTTATGGAAAAAATACTGGTTAGTAGGACTGCAGTAATATATTTTTAGAAAATGCAGCTATTGCTATGCTTCATGCAGTGAAATAACTCTATTAAAACAATAAATTCACCATTATGTTTCAGAGATCCATACAAAGAATTTAACTGACATTTACAGTGATGGGATGGCTTTTTGTCTCTGTCTGTTTTAGATTTAGATGTATTATATTAATAGAACATCATTAAGTCTTTGTAGAGGAATGTAAGCAGGTGATTTTTACAGGTTGTGCCTCTTGGATCCTTTAGCTGTTGCTTGAATACGCTCACGAAAATGAATTTGAACATAAATTTTGCCTGATCTAAGTGCTCCTGAAAATCTTGATTTGTCAGGTTACCTATTCAGTAGCAGTTCATAGCAGATACACATCATCTGTATAAATTATTCACAATTGGTCTGTGTTCTGTTAGATTAGCCAATTTTGCAACCAATCAGTAGGTCACAAATCAGTTATCTTATTTCTATATAAAGTGGGGATCGAAAGTTTGGGCACCCCAGCTAAAAATTTGTATTAATGTGCATAAAGAAGCCAAGGAAAGATGGAAAAATCTCCAAAAGGCATCAAATTACAGATTAGACATTCTTATAATATGTCAACAAAAGTTAGATTTTATTTCTATCATTTACACTTTCAAAATAACAGAAAACAAAAAAATGGCCTCTGCAAAAGTTTGGGCACCCTGCAGAGTTAATATCTTGTACTGCCCCCTTTGGCAAGTATCACAGCTTGTAAACGCTTTTTGTAGCCAGCCAAGAGTCTTTCAATTCTTGTTTGAGGTATCTTTGCCCATTCTTCCTTACAAAAGTCTTTCAGTTCTTTGAGATTTCTGGGCTGTCTGTCACGCACTGCTCTTTTAAGGTCTATCCATAGATTTTCAATTATGTTGAGGTCAGGAGATTGTGAAGGCCATGGCAAAACCTTCAGTTTACGCCTCTTGATGTAATCCCCCGTGGATTTCGAGGTGTGTTTAGGATCATTATCCATTTGTAGAAGCCATCCTCTCTTTAACTTCAGCTTTTTCACAGATGGCATCAAGTTGCCATCCAAAATTTGCTGAAATTTTATTGAATCCATTTTTCCTTCTACTCGTGAGATGTTATCTGTGCCACTGGCTGCAACACAACCCCAAAGCATGATTGATCCAACCCCATGCTTAACAGTTGGACAGAGGTTCTTTTCATTAAATTCTGTGCCCCTTCTTCTCCAAATGTAGCTTTGCTCATTCCGGCCAAAAAGTTCAATTTTAACCTCATTGGTCCACACAACCTGTTTCCAAAATGCATCAGGCTTGTCTATATGTTCATTTGCAAAGTTCAAACGATGATTTTTGTGGTGAGGACGTAGAAGAGGTTTTCTTCTGATGACTCTTCCATGAAGACCATATTTGTACAAGTATCTCTTTATAGTGGAATAGTGTACCACAACTCCAGTGTCTGCCAGATCTTTCTGGAGGGATCGTGCAGTCAAACGTGGGTTTTGAATTGTTTTTCTCACAATCCTGCGAGCTGTTCTGTCTGATATTTTTCTTGGTCTTCCAGATCTTGCTTTAACTTCCACTGTTCCTGATGACTGTCATTTCTTAATTACATTCCGAACAGAGGATATTGACATCTGAAAACGCTTTGCTATCTTCTTATAGCCTTCTCCAGCTTTGTGAGTGTCAACTATTTTCAGTTTCAGTTTTCTAGACAACTGCTTAAAAGAACCCATGGTGCTGATTGTTGGGACAAGGTCAGATGAGTCTGGGCATTTAAAACCTTTGAGATTGACATCACCTGGTCTTCCCAGACGATGATTGAGAACAATCCATGACACTGGCAGGTCTCAGCTTGGCAAAGGGGGCAGTGCATGCTATAAATTCTGCAGGGCGCCCAAACTTTTGCAGACGCCATTTTTTGTTTTCTGTTATTTTGAAAGTGTAAATGATGGAAATAAAATCTAACTTTTGTTGACATATTATAAGAATGTCTAATCTGTAATTTGATGCCTTTTGGAGATTTTTCCATCTTTCCTTGGCTTCTTTATGCACATTAATACACATTTTTAGCTGGGGTGCCCAAACTTTCGATCCCCACTGTATATTTAAGAGAGCTCATTATACTAGTTTATTACTAACCTACCATTTTATTACTACCAAAGTAAAGTTTAGAATATTTAAATAAGGTTAGCCATAGCGTGCAAACTATTTTTTATAGCTTTCCATTTATAAGCACTGCTCTCACCTGGGCAGTGTGGATTAGCAAAGTAGTGAGACAGGCTAGCATTTAATAACTCAGGTTGGGTGGCTTATTGAGGGGTAAACAAACAGGCACTAGTGACCTAATCTTTTCTGCAGTTTATTTGCTTAATACACTTGTGTAGAAAGGGTGGGGGGTACAGGATACGCCAAAGCAGCAACATATCTCAGACCTAGTAAAAAAATAAAAATTGATTGTGCCCTTTTAATTACTTGACCTCCAGCAGGTTTTACCCCCTTCATGGTATTTTTTGCTATTCAGTACTGTCACTTTAAATGGTAATTGCTTGGTCATGCAACACTGTACTCAAATTTATATACATTTCAGTGTCAGACAAATGGATTTTTTTTGGTGGGTATTTGATCACTACTGAGTTATTTACTTTTTAATACAAGTGAAAATGACCATCATTTTTGAAAAAAATACTTTATACTATGTTATAAAACATATTAAAAAAAGTCTAATTTCTTCATAAATTGAGGCTAAAATGTATTCTGCTACATGTCTTTGGTAAAAACAAAAATCCCAATAAGTGCATATTAATTGGTTTGTGTGAAGAGTGTTCACCAAGTTACAGTTTTTGGTGATAACATTAAACAAAATCAAAATATACATAACGTGGTTAATCAATAAAAGTGCTACTTTCCATTAATGCATTTGCTTTTTAACTGTTTTACTGCCAGCTATTTTTGTTAATGTTATTGTCAGATTCTATATGTGATGTTACAGAGGGAAATTCAACATGTGATGCTTTTTTAAAGCTGAATTCCTTTCAAATGACTTAAAGAGTAAGTTCAAAATGAAACTATGAACTAACTCTAAATATCCCAGCAACTCCTTTAGACATAGAATGGTCATGATGCCCCATGCTGCTGATATTGCAGTCTGTATACCACACATTGCAACAAACAATCGTAAGAGTGAGCATCCATCATAATGCTCACAATCGCAAGCGCTCATTAGTCAGCACAGCCATGTAACCATGCTGACCTATGAGAAGCACATACTCACCGTCCACTTTATTAGGTACACCTTGCTAGTACTGGGTTGGACCTCCTTTTGCCTTGAGAACTGCCTTAATTATTTTTAGCATAGATTCAACAAGGTGTTGGAAACATTTCTCAAAGATTTTGACATGACTTACTGTTGCCCTTCTATCATCTCACACCATTCTATGCATTCTCCTCTGATGTCAACAAGGCATTTTCATCTACACAACTGCCAATCACTGGATATTTTATCTTTTTCGTGCTATTCTCTATAAACACTAGACATGGTTGTGCGTGAAAATCCCAGTAGATCAGCAGTTTTTGAAATACTTGGACCAGCTCATCTGACACCAACAACCATGCCACGTTCAAAGTAACTTAAATCTTCTTTCTTCCCTGTTATGATGCTCGGTTTGAACTTCAGCAAGTCATATTCTCCATGTCTAGATGCTGAAATGCATTTAGTTGCTGCTATGTGATTGGTTGATTAGCAATTTGTGTTACCAAGCAATTGAACAGGTGTACCTAATAAAGTGGCCGGTGAGTGTATAGGGCTTCTTCTGCTAGTAAGTTGTCCCAAATGAAAGAAGCACTAATAAGCGCATGCCATTGTGAGCATTATGATGTCTACTGTGAGTATGTATACTCAAGATATAAGCCTCTCCATCTGTTTTTACACACCCATAATTTTCACTGGGCATGCTGCCTTATTGCCCCAAGGATGAAAGCACCCCACCAGGAAAAAAAATATTTTTGGTATTTAGGTAAAAAAAATTCCACTAACTATTTCCCCCCCTCCCAATACTAACCTGATTCCTCTGTGTGCTTGGCTACAATTCTTCTCTACCCTCTTCCTCTTCTCACAGGCTTCCCTGAGAACAGCAGAGCCATTGGCTCCTGCCGATGTCAGGCAGGTGAGGTGAGGAGGGATTGTCCATGGATTCACACAGCCTGTCTTGGGAGCACACCCGAATGAGTGCCCCATAGCACAGGGCTTACTATGGGGGAACATGAGGAGTGGACAGCACCAGCTGGGAACCCCAGTAAAGGAGGTAAGAGGATGTTCTGTGCAATATCCTTGCACAGAACAGGTAAGTATTAAACTCTTTGTTTTATGAAAAACAAATTCAAGCCTTTAGTACCACTTTAAATTGTTCCTTTTTAATAGAAAAACTCTGCTTGCATAGCCACTGCAACAACCTATAAATGAAAAGCATTGCTATATGCCAGTTATGGCAAACCTTTTAGAGACTGAGTGCCCAAATCCACTTATTTATCGCAAAGTGCCAACACTGCAATTAAACCTGAACACTGAGGTTTTAGTGTAGAAAAAAACAACCCATACATTAACATCTTTTGTCTTAAAAGAAAAACACAATAACAGAGCTTCCATTGACCACCAGCTCAAGGGGGCAAAGTTCCAATGACCACCAGCACAAGGGAGCAAGGTTCCACTGATCACCAGCACAAGCTAAAATCTTGTTAATAAAAATGAATGTATTAAAACTCACAGCCAGTCCAATATATATATATATATATATATATATATATATATATATACAGTGGGGATCGAAAGTTTGGGCACCCCAGCTAAAAATTTGTATTAATGTGCATAAAGAAGCCAAGGAAAGATGGAAAAATCTCCAAAAGGCATCAAATTACAGATTAGACATTCTTATAATATGTCAACAAAAGTTAGATTTTATTTCCATCATTTACACTTTCAAAATAACAGAAAACAAAAAAATGGCGTCTGCAAAAGTTTGGGCACCCTGCAGAATTTATAGCATGCACTGCCCCCTTTGCCAAGCTGAGACCTGCCAGTGTCATGGATTGTTCTCAATCATCGTCTGGGAAGACCAGGTGATGTCAGTCTCAAAGGTTTTAAATGCCCAGACTCATCTGACCTTGCCCCAACAATCCGCACCATGGGTTCTTCTAAGCAGTTGTCTAGAAAACTGAAACTGAAAATAGTTGACGCTCACAAAGCTGGAGAAGGCTATAAGAAGATAGCAAAGTGTTTTCAGATGTCAATATCCTCTGTTTGGAATGTAATTAGGAAATGGCAGTCATCAGGAACAGTGAAAGTTAAAGCAAGATCTGGAAGACCAAGAAAAATATCAGACAGAACAGCTCGCAAGATTGTGAGAAAAACAATTCAAAACCCACGTTTGACTGCACGATCCCTCCAGGAAGATCTGGCAGACACTGGAGTTGTAGTACACTATTCCACTATAAAGAGATACTTGTACAAATATGGTCTTCATGGAAGAGTCATCAGAAGAAAACCTCTTCTACGTCCTCACCACAAAAATCATCGTTTGAACTTTGCAAATGAACATATAGACAAGCCTGATGCATTTTGGAAACAAGTTCTGGACCGATGAGGTTAAAATTGAACTTTTTGGCCGGAATGAGCAAAGGTACGTTTGGAGAAGAAGGGGCACAGAATTTAATGAAAAGAACCTCTGTCCAACTGTTAAGCATGGGGTTGGATCAATCATGCTTTGGGGTTGTGTTGCAGCCAGTGGCACAGGGAACATCTCACGAGTAGAAGGAAAAATGGATTCAATAAAATTTCAGCAAATTTTGGATGGTAACTTGATGCCATCTGTGAAAAAGCTGAAGTTAAAGAGAGGATGGCTTCTACAAATGGATAATGATCCTAAAAACACCTCGAAATCCACGGGGGATTACATCAAGAGGCGTAAACTGAAGGTTTTGCCATGGCCTTCACAATCTCCTGACCTCAACATAATTGAAAATCTATGGATAGACCTTAAAAGAGCAGTGCGTGACAGACAGCCCAGAAATCTCAAAGAACTGGAAGACTTTTGTAAGGAAGAATGGGCAAAGATACCTCAAACAAGAATTGAAAGACTCTTGGCTGGCTACAAAAAGCGTTTACAAGCTGTGATACTTGCCAAAGGGGGCAGTACAAGATATTAACTCTGCAGGGTGCCCAAACTTTTGCAGACGCCATTTTTTTGTTTTCTGTTATTTTGAAAGTGTAAATGATGGAAATAAAATCTAACTTTTGTTGACTTATTATAAGAATGTCTAATCTGTAATTTGATGCCTTTTGGAGATTTTTCCATCTTTCCTTGGCTTCTTTATGCACATTTAATACAAATTTTTAGCTGGGGTGCCCAAACTTTCGATCCCCACTGTATATATATATCCTTGGCAGCGCACTGACTGGCCATGCCATGGCTGCTGGGGTGATGCTGAGGTGACTTGGCTCGTGTGCCAACAGAGAGGGCTCTCTAGTCACTAGTTATAATGGGCACAAGAATAAACAAAGTAATTAAGTCAACTGAATTAATGATTTTAGGGACTCTTTAATGAGTGGCATAGTACCACTGGATTGGCGTAAGGCCAATGTGGTGCCAATATTTAAAAAGGGGTCAAAATCTTTACCAAGTAATTATAGACCTGTTAGTTTAACTTTTATAGTTGGTAAGATACTAGAGAGTTTAATAAAAGACACATAGGTGAGTTCTTTCTGGAAAAAAAAATATTAAGCAACATACAGCATGGATTCATGAAAGACAGAAGTTGTCAAACAAATCTGATTCCTTTTTATGAGGAGGTGAGCAAAACCTTGGACAGAGGGGTGGATGTGGTATACTTGGATTTTGCAAAAGTGTTTGGCACAGTTCCCCACACACGGCTAATGTGTAAGGTAAAGTCAACAAGCTTGGAAAAATCAGTATGTAAATGGATAGAAAACTGGCTAAAAGATCGTATTCAGAGAGTAGTGGTTAATGATTCATACTCTGAATGGTCTAGGGTTGTCAGTGGTGTACCCCATGGTTCAGTGTTGGGACCCTTACTTTTTAATACATTTATAAACCATATAGGGTCTGAGATTATAAATCCCATTTCAGTCTTTGCATATGACACCAAGCTGTGCAGTGGAATAACGTCTTTACAGGATGTCTCCAACTAACAAGCCGACCTCAATGTACTGTTTAATTGGGCAACTATGTGGCAAATGAGGTTTAATGTTGATAAATGTAAGGTTATGCACTTGGGGGCTAAGAATATGAGTGCATCATACATACTAGGGGGAGTACAACTGGGTGAATCAATGGTGGAGAAGGATCTGAGAGTTCTGGTAGATCACAAGCTTAATAATGGCATGCAATGCCAATCTGAGGTTTCTAATGCGAGTAAAATCCTCACTTGTATTAAAAGAGGTATAGACTCCAGAGAGAGAGATATCATTTTACCCCTGTACAAATCATTAGTAAGACCTCATCTGGAATATGCATTTCAATTTTGTGCACCAATTCACAAAAAGAACATTGGGGAACTGGAGAACGTGCAGAGAAGGGCAACCAAACTGATAAGAGGCATGGAGGAGCTCAGCTATGAAGAAAGATTAGAGGAGCTGAATTTATTCTCTCTTGAGAAGAGGAGAATAAGGGAGATATGATCAACATGTATAAATACATCGGTGGTTCTGTAAGGGAATTCCAGTGAGACGGCTGGCGAATAGACGTGTGCATGCGCACAGAAATGCATGATCACGCACACGCACGGCAAAGATTGGCACCAGACGGACTATTTAAAAGGTGCCTCTGCCTGTGCTGACTGCTGACTGGTCTGCTGTTCCCTGTTTCCTGCTCGTTCCTGTGTGATTTCCTTGTTGCTGACCCGGCTTGTTCCTGACCTGACTTTGATTGCTCTCCTGCTTCATACTGGTTTCTGACTTCGGCTCTGCTCCTGACTTTGGCTTGCTTATGATTTGGTACCTCGCTGTCCGCCCGCTGATGACCCTGGCTATTCCTTTGATACTGCTCCTGTCTCCCCATCCCTGCTTCCTACCTTGCTCTGGTGCACACCTGGCTGTCTGCCATACCAGCTCTGCATATCACTACTGTGCCTGATTCGGAGGTTCATCAGTCTTCCAAAGTCTCCAACTGCAAGAGCTGCCGACAACATCTGCTGGTGCTCTTGTCCCCCTGGTCCCTAGACACCCTCTGTTCCACTTCCAGTGGGGTCAGGGCTAGTGACACAAGTGAGGCCGACCTCGTCATTTCAGTCTCCTATCAGGTACGTGCCAGGTTCATATAGTGAACTCGGTGTAGAGCTATTCACCCTGAGGTCATCACAGAGGACAAGGGGGCACTCTTTACGTCTGGAGGAAATGAAACTTAATCTCCAAACACGGAAAGGTTCCTTCACAGTAAGAGCTGTGAAAATGTGGAATTTTCTCCCTCGAGTTGGTTCTGGCAAGCTCAGTGGATTGCTTTAAAAAAGGCCTGGATTCTTTATTGGATACACAGTGTATAACTGGATACTAACATTTACAGATAAAGTTGATCCAGGGAATATCCAATTGCCTCTCGGGGGATCAGGAAATAATTTTTTCCCCTGCAGGAGCAAATTGGGTCATGCTTTGCTGGGTTTTTTTTTCCTTCCTCTGGATCAACTGTGGGTGTAGGGTTATAACTTTTTTCTTTTTAATGGTTGAACTGGATGGACTTTTGTCTTTTTTCAGCCAGACTAACTATGTAACTGCTTTGCAATTGCTTGTCACAGAAAATTCCAGACCTGAGAAAGTGATTAAATTAACCCCTTCCACCAGTCTTTGTACATAGACACCTGAAATTCCAGACAAAAGAACCAATTAAAATTGATTAAATCAACTCTGACTCCCTACACCCATGAAGCCTCTGACTCCTTGGACCCAAGAAGAGGAGATTTAGGGCCGCTCTGTTCAATTCCATTGAGCACAGTGCTAATAAGTATAAACCTTTTTGTTATTAAAATAAAAACAAGCATTTACAATCACTTTAACGCTTGCTGAACTGAGACTGCTTGCAGATAACTACAGAAGTCAATAAACTCAAATGTCCTGTTCACACTAGTGAGGTGCACTAGCCACATGGCCATGGGTGTGTGCTAGGAGACACAGTGCTGATGCAGTGCACCGCAGTGTTTACTTTAATTTTCAGCAGAACTTTATTGAAATACCAAGAGTGATATATCATCACAGTTGTATTCACGCAATGTGGTGTGATGTGTCACCACTGAAAACAAGTATGTTTGTTTTGTCTATACGCCGTGGCTTCGCTTGGAATAACTGACAGTGTAGTCCCAATGCCTTCGGAGTGAATGGGCCCTTATACCTAACTCAATATCAAAAATTTTATATATTGCAGCTTACCAGTCCTTAGATGTGTTGACTGCATTTGTTTTCATTTTGCAGACTAAGAACATTTTTAGCAAGTACTGGAAATACCAGCTGATCTTGCCAGACAATGTTATTTCTCTTGTGGAAATTACTAATCCTCCTCCCCCTCAGACAAATCAAAGCAGGTATGGTTAAAGTTTAGTCTGGGTGACAAACACAGCTCCCTCCATAGATACGGTGAAGGAGTGAGCCTGCCACTCAGGGGGACAGAGAGTGTTATTCATAACATTACTAGGTGATAATAAAGGTAAATTTTTTCTTGGGGGGGGGGGGGGGATTAGCTATGCCTTTAGCATTGGTTTGACTTGCTTGAAGTCGTACAGTTTCTGCCATGATATTCCTGTGTTTTGCTGATTCTCAGGTTTGCATTGAAAAATATTTTTGCCTGACACATATTTGCATAGTCATAATGAATGATCACTAGGCTCTTTTGTAATATGATTGTCTCCTGTGATCATTAACTCCAACAAGTGGCCATAGTGGGGTATTTCAGAAAAACACCACTTTTAGGCCATTATATGGTTCTGGTGATCATAGGAGATAATCCTATTACAAACAATATAGTGATCATTTGTTACACCTGTGAAAATTCTTAAGACATCTGTGCAGCAAATTGTGTTGACTTTGCTCCTTAGCCTTATCCACCGCCACAGAGGTTTCAGTAAAAGATGTTCGTTCAGTGTTCCTAGTAAGAAGTCACTGTGTATGCATTTGACTGTATTGTCATAAGGAACTGATTTGTGAAAATTGGACCCTGCACTATAAAAAAAAAAAAATGCTAGCCCGTAAGAGCATGCATGATGCGCAATGGACACTACCCTGTAGCAAACAATCCAATTTTGTTTTTGTTTTTTTTTTTGTTTAAGTTTAGAGTGTTATAAGCAGTTGAATATATTTGCTGATTGGTTGCTGTGTATTACCGCACTTTTAGATTGGTATTAAATCTTGGTGGAATCAGTGGAATCCAAATGGCTGCTATAAGTAACATCTTTGTATTTTCTTTGTTCCAGAGTCTTCAACACCGGTAAGACTGTTATACAAAAGCCCAGACATTTGAGAAAATCACTCTTGTTGTTAAAAAATCATTTTGCGCCTACGTTATCCAAAACTGTGAGGCGTTTCCTTTTCAACAGATGGAGCCAATTGCAAGATGAAATCAGAAACTTGTAATTTTGGCAGCAGTCTGGGATCCTTGCAAAGAGACGGACTTATGTGTGGGGTCAAGGATACAGAACTGCAAAAGAAGGCAGTAAAGATATTTGCTTTTGTTTGGGCTGCAGTAGTGTTTAAAAGAGAATTGTAGAAAATACAGGTGGTGCCTTTTCTACGACATGCAATTCATTTGCCAAATAAGAAACTTATTGAAACGTCCAAGTTTATTGACTGAGCAGCCCTGTTACAGCTGTAAGTGAAATCAGAGCCTCCAAAAAGTGTATGTCACCAATATAGACTCCTTGGAAACAGGGAGTATGCCAATATTGCTATAAAAGGGAGAAAACGTTTTTCTCAATAATATATGTATTTACTTGCTAGACATAAAACATATACCTGTAGTTTTGAAGAATATGGTGTTATTAAAAGATATAGGCAACAATTAAAATACACACTACACCCTTTTTATTTAAATGTCATCTTTAGAGTTAGAATGATCTCTAGGGGTACTTAGAATGACTATCTTACAGTTCTGTAAATGATTATCCGCGCTCTAACATTACCTTGCCTATGCTATATATACTATATTATAGCAGTACCGTTTATTCATATATACTGTGGTACTATAATCTAATCTGTTTTTACCTGAATTACCTAGATTGATTCTATTGTAATATCCTAGTGTTTAATAAAACTTAAAAATATGTAATTAAATCAAATTATAATATTTATACAATGTGATTATTTCCTTAAATCAATTAATAAAATTCACTGTGCCAGTGTACAAATAAACTGAATATAAATAAATAAAAATATTATGTAAATGCATATAATCCAATGTGCAAATAATGCGAAATAAACCATAAATTATATATATGTTAATGAAATATAAATATATGAAAATAATATAAATAATTAAAAAATATCAATTCATAAAGTTCAGCAGCAAAAAAATGTGCAAGAATGTGCAAAAATGTGCAAAAAAGAAAAATGTGCAAAAAAGTTTTTAGGATTCAGTAGGAAGAAGATATTGGTGATATACTCTCCTTTATAGATTGCTTCTATTGATGTAGATGAGAGCCTACAGACTATCTCCTGAGTCTGTGTGGATGTGAGGTTTTCTTCCTCCTAGAGCCTCTCCTTACTTCAATGCTCAATGTCTCCTCATATGACCCATGGAAGAAAGAAGATAAAAATATATGGTGCTTTATCCAAGGTATAACAAACACTGTTTATTGTGCTCCCATTATGCACTCACATGGCAATAATAAACAACTCGCATGTAAAAATTAAACCACCAGCTGCGGTATTGCTCAGCCTCTCAAGAGTATAATCACACTCTGTCAGTACTCGCCGTAATGTCAGTCCGGTACGTACTGACGTCACTGCCCCTCCCCAACGCGTTGCACCACAGGGAAAAACGTAGCTTCGTCTGGTGGATGTAGTATGGTTTATTTCGCATTATTTGCACATTGGATTATATGAATTTACATAATATTTTTATTTATTTATATTCAGTTTATTTGTACACTGGCACAGTGAATTTTATTAATTGATTTAAGGAAATAATCACATTGTATAAATATTATAATTTGATTTAATTACATATTTTTAAGTTTTATTAAACACTAGGATATTACAATAGAATCATTCTAGGTAATTCAGGTAAAAAGCAGATTAGATTATAGCACCACAGTATATATGAATTAACGGTACTGCTATAATATAGTATATATAGCATAGGCAAGGTAATGTTAGAGCGCGGATAATCATTTACAGTTTTTATAGTATTCACATCTTATGAGAGTGAGAAATAATTCCAGCGATCTAATATATAGATTTTCAACTCCAGTGGCTCACAAGTTCATCCCAATAATATTTATCTTACAGTTCTATCTCCAATACCAAATAACCCTTAAACTGTGTACATTTCTAGTTTCCCCCAATTTGTAAGAGATTCATGAGAGATTGTCTCTAACATAAATACCTGCCTGCTCCTGAATGACTTGTACAGGTGGAATTATATTTAAGAAATACAATTAGACTGGAATACTTTGTGGGTTTTTTTAAAATTTTGCTATCATATTACCCTTTGGACCTTTGTCCTTCTTCTTCTAAAGTGTCTTTTTTTGTCTATTTGTTTAAGCATGTGTGCAGAATTCCTTGGCAGAACAATAGAAATAGCAGAGCAGAGCAGAGCAATATATTATGGTGTAGAAGGTAATGGAGAGGTGAAGCAACAAAGCTTGGAAAACATGGATCAAAATTTGGCTGCTGCTGCAGCAGGGACCAGCCGAATTTCAATCTGTGTGCATCCATTTTCTTGCTGGAAAGCCTTCTTCGATCAGTGTCTTGCAGTCAACTGGCTGCAGTGCTGATAAATGTATTCTGACAGTGGAGGAGTCCTGCTGTCAGAATACAATAGCAGAATTTCTGCATCCACCTTGCTTGTGTAGATATAGGAATCTGTTGCTGCTTAAGCAAAAAAAAAAAAACGGTGTATACTAAGTATAAGTTGTGCATTATCAACACTATTAAAGCTTATTTACATTTGCATTCGTTTTCTGTAGAGCTATCGATAGTGGATTGCTTTTCAGAAGGCATTTGACAGTCAGTGAGGAGGTGTTCTATTGCTTTTCACTTTGAATGCCATTTACTTGTATTTGTTAAAAGAAAAAAAAAAAGACTTTCTCCGAATAGCGGCAGTGTTGAATGAGCGCCCTCCCCCCCCATGCAAAATTACAGCCGCTCATTGCTAGAATCCAGAAGACTGCTGCTATTGTTGCACTTATGATGAAAAAATTCCACAGTGCGATAGAGGTGTTTAACCACTTGCCTACTGGGCACTTATACCCCCTTTTTTACCAGGCCAATTTTCAGCTTTCAGCACTGTCGCACTTTGATTGACAATTGCGCGGTTATGCAAGATTGTTCCCATATGAAGTTTTTATCATTTTTTTCTCACAAATAGAGCTTTCTTTTGGTGGTATTTACTCGTCGCTGGGTGTTTTACTTTGTTTAAGTTTCTTTGTTTCTATTATAAAATTTTGCAAACAGGTAATTTTTCTCCTTCAGTGATGTGCGTTGATGAGGCAGCACAGATGGGCACTGATAGGCAGCACTGATGAGCACTGATAGGCAGCACTGATGATGGGTACTGATAGCACTGATAGGTGGCACTGACTGGCATCACTGATGGGCACTGACTGGCACAACCGCTGGGCACTGACTGGTGGCACTGACTGGCAGCACTGGTGGGTGGCACTGGTGGGCACAGGTGGGTGGCACGGGTGGGCAAAGGTGGGTGGCACTGGGAACAGGTAGGTGGCACTTGTGGATGGCACTGCTGGGCACAGGTGGTTTCACTGCTGGGCACAGGTGGGTGCACTGCTGGGCACAAGTGGGCGGAACTGGTGGGTGGCACTGCTGGGCATCGATCATCAGGGCACTGATCATCAGTGCCCTGATGATCGGTGCCGTTCCCTGCTCTAACAACTGCCGGTTCTCGGCAGTGCTTTCCTCATGATCTGACAGCGTGAGGAAAGTGCAGCCGAGAACCGGCAATTGCATTTCCCTGTGATCAGCGTGTCATTGGACACGGCTGATCACATGGTAAAAGGCCGCTGTGATTGGCCTTTTACCACATGACGTGATTAGCTGTGTCCGTAGGACACAACGATCATGGAGATCACTGAGTGCGCACCCCCGGGGGCGCGCAGGAGAGCGCGTTCTGGGAGGATGTCATATGACACTCTCCCAGAACTAGCCGGCCGCAGTGTAGTAGTCATTCGGCTATCTGCGGTCGGTAACTGGTTAATAGGCGATAGCTGCAAGACACGTGGGACATACATTAACGTGAAGGAACAGGGTGCGACAGAATAATAGTTCCTACCAGAAACGTGTTACTGGTTGTTCATTTCCCCCTACTGTGCAAGCAATGTTCTAGGAAATGTGTCCCCTTTTCAGAGCAGGATTTTGGTTCCCAGCCTGCTGCTGCACATTGTATCAAACTATACAATATGAAATTTGTTTTTGAAAGATATCTATTTTTATACATCATTTACACTCTCCCCCACAAGATTTTATGTCGTCCTCGACATAAGAAGATGGCCTATGATAAAGCATAGTTTTCTTGCAGTCTTACAGGGAGTCATGGGTAAGTAGCAATCTGGATTGCTTGAGGAAACATCCTGCAGCAACTGCTTCCGGTGTTAAGTCACAGTTTCTCGCTAGGCCTATTGCGCGCTGTAGTACCTGGCGACGTCTTTTTGCTAGTGCAACAAATTGTTTAGTACCCATTTTACACATCTTTGTGTAAGTTACTGTAAGTGAACTAAAGATGATGGAAATCTAGGGGACACATTTTTTTTTCTTTTTTCCCTTTCCTTATATAAGACTAGCAGAAGACTAAATGTACATTGGCAATGTCAGCTGATAGTCTCCACCAATAACATCATCTGTTTACTCTTTCCCATTTCCAGCCAACCCTTTTTTTCTGTAATCTAGTTCCATCACCTAAACTTCTTTTTCCTTGTGTCATAAGCATGTATCTCTTACCAAGTGAAAGTAACATACAATATACTTGGTAGAACTAAATAACCATGGCACAATGTCACAATGAATAACCTTTGAAACACTACATATATCAAATTGTACCAAATTTTAGATTCTTCAACAAAACATTCTGGGCTTCAATACCAGTTAGGGTAAACAGGTAATGCATGACTATGATTCACGACCTGTACAATTGAGCTTCTGGTAACATTACTTGGTTGTACCAAAGGCCCTGATTTACTAAGAAATGAGTCTACCAGCAGACGCTGAACATTCAGGCAGACTCAATTCAATCAATCTAGACCTGTCAGTCATCAGAAAGGCGTCTAGCAAGCTCATTGAAAAGAGTCTTTGTAGACTCTTTCCTGTTAGTAAATCCGGAATCACGTCAGGCACATTTCTAGATGCAATACTGGATATGTTCGCTAGGTGGCGCACAACCACGGGCTTTGTCCCTTTGGAGGTTTTCTGTTTGTATATGAGAATACTAATTTAACTGCCTCCCGCCCACCATATAAGTCAATGATGGGCGCAAGACGGTTCTCTGGTTCTGGGAGGACGTCATATGACGTCCTCCCATTCCATTCCCTGGGACACAGCGGATCACCGATCAATGGAAAGAGCTGAAGATTTCGGCTCGGTCATGTGATCAGCTGTGTCCAATCACAGCTGAGCACATGTAAATAGGGAAGTTCTGATTATCGGTATTTCTCTCCTCACGAGCTGTCACGCTGACAGCTCGAGAGGAGAGCTGATAATCGGCATTCCTCAGAGTGGACATCTACACTGATCATCAGGGCACTGATGATCAGTGTGCCCTGATGATCAGTGTAGCCCTAGTAGTGCCACCTCAATGCCACATATCAGTGCCACCTGCCAGTGCCCATCAGTGCCACATCAATGCCACATATCAGTGCCTACCAGTGCACATCAATGCCACATATCAGTGCCCATCTGAGCTGCCTTTCAATGTCACCTATCAGTGGCAGTCAGTGCCACCTATCAATGCCAGTTAGTGCCACCTATTAGTGCTGCAAATCAGTGCCGCCTAACAGTGCCAATCTGTGCCGCCTATCAGTGCCAGTCAGTACCGCCTATCAGTGCCGCATATGAGTGCTGCCTTTCAGGGCCCATCAGTGATGCCTAGCAATGCCCATCAGTGCCACCTACCAGTGCCGCCTCATCAGTGGCCATCACTGCCACCTATCAGTGCCCATCACTGCAGCTTCATTAGCGCATATCAGTGAAGGAGAAAAATCTCTTATTTACAAAATTTTAAAACAAACTTTTTTTTTTTTTTAATTTTTCAGTTGTTTTTGGTTTGTTTAGCAAAAAAAAAAAACCCAGAGGTGATTAAATACCACCAAAAGAAAGCTCTGTCTCAAAAAAATGATAAAAATGTCATATGGATACAGTGTTGCATGACCGCGCAATTGTCATTCAAAGTGCGACATCACTGAAAGCTGAAAATTGGCCTGGGCAGGAAGTGAGTATAAGTGCCCTGTAGGCTAGTGGTTAAAATAAAAAAGCACACCTATATTATAATTTTTTTTTTTTTTTTTTGCTGTTTCTCCAAAAATGATCGGCCAACTAATGCATTTCCTAATGAATGTCATACATTCTATTTTCAAATGTCAAACATTTTCACACTTTTATCTCAAATGATTTGAATGTCTAGTTATAATTTCCCAATATAATTATAGATCTTCCTTCTCTTTAATCATGTAACTATTTTACCTTCCAGCTCAAACTCTGTCTCCTACAGTGGCTTACTGGTTAGTATTCAGGACTTACAGCACTTGGGTCACGGGTTCTAATCCCAGTCATGGCTGACCTGTGTGGAATTTTCATGCTTTCTCTGCACGGGTGTGTTTCTGCCTACACTCCAAAGACATGCTGTTAGGTTATTTAGGCCTAGTATATGTCTGAGTTTCTGGCCTTAGATTGTAAGCTCCTTGACATTTGTAAATGCCCAAAATATGGAGATCAATTTCCAGGGTTCTGTCAGTGCCAGGAATATTGATCAATCAATGGGAGTGAATCTTACCTGCGTCCTGTTCTTCCGACAAGTTTGAAACTTTCAATTTTCCATCTCTTTATATTTCATTACAACTTTGTTTCTCTTCTCTTAGGCTACATTTACACTAGCTTTGTCAGCAGGTGTCAGGGAAACTTCTCAAACGCCTATGAAAATTCTGCGTTGAAGCTTCCCATTCAAGTCTATGGTGCTGCTCCCCAAACGCCTGGCAGGCATTTGCAGTGAGGTTGCAAGGCATTTGCGGAGCGTTAATACCATTTAACTTCATGACAGGCATTTGTGGTGCAGTTTTAACGCTTGGCAAACGCCTATCAAATGCCTTAAAACCGTGCATAGAGTGTTTGAGGAGCGTTAAAATCAAATGCCTGTCAAATGCTAGAGGGCCCTTTGGCAAAAGTTAGAAATAAAATCAAGTGTGAACGAGCCCTTAAACTTCTCTCCTTATACAACTTGTCGCCCTCCCCCACCGCCTCTGTCATCACCTGTTCTATCTGCAAATCTATGTATCACCGCCCACTCTTTTTATTTAACTATTTATTTACTGATCAAGTTAATGTGTCTCATTTCCTATAACCTACAGCTCAGATCTCGCATTATTATATGATTCCTGATTTTATCTCACCACTAGTCTGATTGAATTCACAATTCCTGGTCAGTCCAGTTCCCTTACCTATATTAACCTTTAGGGCCAGTTCACACTACATGCATTTCAGTTGCTTTTTTGCATCCACAACGCACAGAAAGAAGGTTATATGGTTGTCAATGTCATAGTTCCAGTGTGTTGCAGGTGCTGCCAAATAAGTCGAACAGGCTGTATTGTTTATGCATAGAACTGTACTTGGACACGG